>NC_053026.1:397553057-397668901 GCF_003073215.2 Triticum urartu | reverse complement strand
GGATTTGTCACTCCGATTGTCGGAGAGGTATCTCTGGGCCCACTCGGTAATGCACATCACTATAAGCCTTGCAAGCATTGCAACTAATGAGTAGTTGCGGGATGATGTGTTACGGAACGAGTAAAGAGACTTGCCGGTAACGAGATTGAACTAGGTATTGAGATACCGACGATCGAATCTCGGGCAAGTAACATACCGATGACAAAGGGAACAACGTATGTAGTTATGCGGTTTGACCGATAAAGATCTTCGTAGAATATGTGGGAGCCAATATGAGCATCCAGCTTTTGCTATTGGTTATTGACCGGAGACGTGTCTCGGTCATGTCTATATAGTTCTCGAACCCGTAGGGTCTGCACGCTTAAAGTTTGATGACGGTTATATTATGAGTTTATGTGTTTTGATGTACCGAAGGAGTTCGGAGTCCTGGATGAGACCGGGGACATGACGAGGAGTCTCAAAATGGTCGAGATGTAAAGATCGATATATTGGACGACTATATTCGGACATCAGAAAGGTTCTGAGTGATTCGTGTATTTTCGGGAGTACCGGGGAGTTACGGGAATTCGTATTGGGCCTTAGTGGGCCATACGGGAAAGGAGAGAAAGGCCTCAAAGGGTGGCCGCACCCCTCCCCATGGGCTGGTCCGAATTGGACTAGGGAGGGGGGGCGCCCCCTTCCTTCCTTCTCCTTTTCCCTTCCCTTTCCTCCCCTCCTACTCCTACTAATTGGAAGGGCTCCTAGTTCTAATAGGAAAGGGGAATCCTACTCCCGGTGGGAGTAGGACTCCCCTAGGGCGCGCCATAGAGAGGGACGGCCCCCCTCCTCCACTCCTTTATATACGGGGGCAGGGGGCACCCCAAAGAGACAACAATTGATCTCTTAGCCGTGTGCGGTGCCCCCTCCACCATAATCCACCTCGATCATATCGTAGCGGTGCTTAGGCAAAGCCCTGCATCGGTAGAACATCATCATCATCACCACGCTGTCATGCTAACGAAACTCTCCCTCAACACTCGGCTGGATCAGAGTTCGAGGGACATCATCGAGTTGAACGTGTGCAGAACTCGGAGGTGCCGTGCGTTCGGTACTTGATCGGTCAAATCGTGAAGACGTACGACTACATCAACCGCGTTGTGCTAACGCTTCCGCTTTCGGTCTATGAGGGTACGTGGACAACATTCTCCCCTCTCGTTTCTATGCATCACCATGATCTTGCGTGTGCGTAGGATTTTTTTTGAAATTACTACGTTCCCCAACAGTGGCATCAGAGCCAGGTTTTATGCGTTGATGTAATATGCACGAGTAGAACACAAGTGAGTTGTGGGCGATATAAGTCATACTGCTTACCAGCATGTCACACTTTGGTTCGGCGGTATTGTTGGATGAAGCGGCCCGGACCGACATTACGCGTACGCTTACACGAGACTGGTTCTACCGACGTGCTTTGCACACAGGTGGCTGGCAGGTGTCAGTTTCTCCAACTTTAGTTGAACCGAGTGTGCCTACGCCCGGTCCTTGTGAAGGTTAAAACATGACCAACTTGACAAACTATCGTTGTGGTTTTGATGCGTAGGTAAGAACGGTTCTTGCTAAGCCCATAGCAGCCACGTAAAACTTGCAACAACAAAGTAGAGGACGTCTAACTTGTTTTTGCAGGGTATGTTGTGATGTGATATGGTCAAGACGTGATGAGATATAAGTTGTTGTATAAGATGATCATGTTTTGTTGATGTTATAGGCAACTGGCAGAAGCCTTATGGTTGTCTCTTTATTGCATAGGATGCAAGCGCCAAATAATTGCTTTACTTTATCTCTATGCGATAGCAATAGTTGGCGAGACGACCATGTGACGACACATTGATATAGATCAAGATGATGGAGATCATGGTGTCATGCCGGTGACGATGGAAATTATGACGATGCTTTGGAGATGGAGATGAAAGGCACAAGATGATGATGGCCATATCATGTCACATATTTTGATTGCATGTGATGTTTGTCTTTTATACATCTTATTTTGCTTAGTTCGGCGGTAGCATTATAAGATGATCTCTCACTAAATTTCAAGATAAAAGTGTTCTCCCTGAGTATGCACCGTTGTCAAAGTTCGTCGTGCCCAGACACCACGTGATGATCGGGTGTGATAAGCTCTACGTCCATCTACAACGGGTGCAAGCCAGTTTTGCACACGCAGAATACTCAGGTTAAACTTGACGAGCCTAGCATATGCAGATATGGCCTCGAAACACTGAGACCGAAAGGTCAAGCGTGAATCATATAGTAGATATGATCAACATAATGATGTTCACCATTGAAAGCTACTCCATTTCACGTGATGATCGGTTATGGTTTAGTTGATTTGGATCACGTGATCACTTAGATGATTAGAGGGATGTCTATCTAAGTGGGAGTTCTTAAGTAATATGATTAATTGAACTTTAATTTATCATGAACTTAGTCCTCGTAGTATTAGCATATCTATGTTGTAGATCAATAGCTCGCGATGTTGCTCCCCGTTTAATTTTTATATGTTCCTAGAGAAAACTAAGTTGAAAGATGTTAGTAGCAATGATGCGGATTGGATCCGTGATCTGAGGTTTATCCTCATTGCTGCACAGAAGGATTATGTCCTTGATGCACCGCTAGGTGACAAACCTATTGCAGGAGCAGATGCAGATGTTATGAACGTTTGGCTGATGACTACTTGATAGTTTAGTGCACCATGCTTAAACGGCTTAGAATCGGGACTTCAAAGACGTTTTGAATGTCATGGACCATATGAGATGTTCCAGGAGTTGAAGTTAATATTTCAAGCAAATACCCGAGTTGAGAGATATGAAGTCTCCAACAAGTTCTATAGCTAAAAGATGGAGGAGAATAGCTCAAGCAGTGAGCATGTGCTCAGATTGTCTGGGTACTACAATCGCTTGAATCAAGTGGGAGTTAATCTTCCAGATAAAATAGTGATTGACAGAATTCTCTAGTTACCATCACCAAGTTAGTAGAACTTCGTGATGAACTATAATATGCAAGGGATAACTGAAACGATTCCCAAGCTCTTTGTGATGCTAAAATCGATTAAGGTAGAAATCAAGAAAAGCATCAAGTGTTGATGGTAAACAAAACCACTAGTTTCAAGTAAAGGGACAAAGGGAAGAAAGGGGAACTTCAAGAAGAACGGCTGCAAGTTGCTGCTCAAGTAAAAAAACCCAAGTCTGGACCTAAACCTAAAACTAAGTGCTTCTGCTGCAAAGGGACTGGTCACTGGAAGCGGAACTACCCCAAGTAATTGGTGGATAAGAAGGATGGCAAAGCGAACATAGGTATATTTGATATACATGTTATTGATGTGTACTTTACTAGTGTTTATAGCAACCCCTCAGTATTTGATACTAGTTCAGTTGCTAAGAATAGTAACTTGAAACGGGAGTTGCAGAATGAACAGAGACTAGTTAAGGGTGAAGTGACGATGTGTGTTGGAAGTGGTTCCAAGATTGATATGATCATCATCGCACACTCCCTATACTTTCGGGATTAGTGTTAAACCTAAAATAAATGTTATTTAGTGTTTGCGTTGAGCATGAATATGATTGGATCATGTTTATTGCAATACGGTTATTCATGTAAGTTAGAGAATAATTGTTGTTCTGTTTACATGAATAAAACCTTCTATGGTCATACAACCAATGAAAATGGTTTGTTGGATCTCGATCGTGGTGATACACATTTTCATAATATTGAAGCCAAAAGATGCAAAGTTAATAATGATAGTGCAACTTATTTGTGGCAATGCCGTTTAGGTCATATTGGTGTAAAGCGCATGAAGAAAATCCATGCTGATGGGCTTTTGGAATCACTTGATTATGAATCAGTTGATGCTTGCGAATCATGCCTCATGGGAAAGATGACTAAGACTCCGCTCTCCAGAACAATGGAGCGAGCAAAAGATTTGTTGGAAATCATACATACTAATGTATGTGGTCCGATGAATATTGAGGCTCGCGGCAGGTATCATTATTTTCTGATCTTCACAGATGATTTGAGCAGATATGAGTATATCTACTTGATGAAACACATGTCTGAAACATTTGAAAAGTTCAAAGAATTTCAGAGTGAAGTGGACAATCATCGTCACAAAAATAAAAGTTTCTACGAATGATCGCAGAAGTAAAATATTTGAGTTACAAGTTTGGCCTTCAGTTAAAACAATGTGAAATAGTTTCACTACTCACGCCACCTGGAACACCACAGTGTAATGGTGTGTCCGAACGTTGTAACTGTACTTTATTAGATATGGTGCGATCTATGATGTCTCTTACCGATTTACCACTATCGTTTTGGGGTTATGCATTAGAGACAACTACATTCACATTAAATAGGGCACCATCTAAATCCGTTGAGACGACACCGTATGAACTATGGTTTGGCAAGAAACCTAAGTTGTCGTTTCTTAAAGTTTGAGGTTGCAATGCTTATGTGAAAAAGTTTCAACCTGATAAGCTCAAACCCAAATCGGAGAAGTGCATCTTCATAGGATACCCAAAAGAAAATGTTGGGTACACCTTCTATCACATATCCGAAGGCAAGATATTCGTTGCTGAGAATGGATCCTTTCTAGAGAAGGAGTTTCTCTTGAAAGAAGTGAGTGGGAGGAAAGTAGAACTTGATGAGGTAACTGTACCTGCTCCCTTATTGGAAAGTAGTTCATCATAGAAATCTGTTCCTGTGACTACTACACCAATTAGTGAGGAAGCTAATGATGATGATCATGTAACTTCAGATCAAGTTACTATCGAACCTCGTAGGTAAACCAGAGTGCGATCCGCACCAGAGTGGTACGGTAATCCAGTTCTGGAGGTCATGTTACTTGACCATGACGAGCCTACGAACTATGAGGAAGCGATGATGAGCCCAGATTCCGCGAAATGGCTTGAGGCCATGAAATCTTAGATGAGATCCATGTATGAGAACAAAGTATGGACTTTGATTGATTTGCCCATTGATCGACGAGTCATTGAGATTAAATGGATCTTCAAGAGGAAGACGGATGCTGATAGTAGTGCTACTATCTACAAAGCTAGAATTGTCGCAAAAAGGTTTTCGACAAGTTCAAGGTGTTGAGTACGATGAGAGTTTCTCACTCGTATCTATGCTTAAGTCTGTCCGAATCAAGTTAGCAATTGCCGCATTTCATGAAATCTGGCAAATGGATAAACAAAACTGCATTCCTTAATGGATTTATTAAAGAAGAGTTGTATATGATGCAACCAGAAGGTTTTGTCAATCCTAAAGGTACTAACAAAATATGCAAGCTCCAGCGATCCATCTATGGACTGGTGCAAGCATCTCGAAGTTGGAATATACGCTTTGATAAGTTGATCAAAGCATATAGTTTTATATAGACTTGTGGTGAAGCTTGTATTTACAAGAAAGTGAGTGGGAGCACTACAACATTTCTGATAAGTATATGTGAATGACATATTGTTGATCGGAGATAATGTAGAATTATTCTGCAAAGCATAAAGGAATGTTTGAAAGGAGTTTTTCAAAGAAAGACCTCGGTGAAGCTGCTTACATATTGAGCATCAAGATCTATAGAGATAGATCAAGACGCTTGATAAGTTTTTCAATGAGTACATACCTTGACAAGATTTTGAAGTAGTTCAAAATGGAACAGTCAGAGAAGGAGTTCTTGCCTGTGTTACAAGGTGTGAAGTTGAGTAAGACTCAAAACCCGACCACGGCAGAAGATAGAGAGAGAATGAAAGTCATTCCCTATGCCTCAGCCATAGGTTCTATAAAGTATGCCATGCTGTGTACCAGACCTATTGTATACCCCGCCCTGTGTTTGGCAAGGGAGTACAATAGTGATCTAGGAGTAGATCACTGGACATTGGTCAAAATTATCCTTAGTAAAATAAGGATATGTTTCTCCATTATGGAGGTGACGAAAAGGTTCGTCGTAAAGGGTTACGTCGATGCAAATTTTGACACTAATCCAGATGACTCTAAGTCTCAATCTGGATACATTTTGAAAGTGGGAGCAATTAGCTAGAGTAGCTCCGTGCAGAGCATTGTTGACATAGAAATTTGCAAAATACATACGGATCTGAATGTGGCAGACCCATAGACTAAACTTCTCTCACAAGCAAAACATGATCACACCTTAGTACTCTTTGGGTGTTAATCACATAGCGATGTGAACTAGATTGTTGACTAGTAAACCCTTTGGGTGTTGGTCACATGACGATGTGAACTATGGGTGTTAATCACATGGTGATGTGAACTATTGGTGTTAAATCACATGGCGATGTGAACTAGATTATTAACTCTAGTGCAAGTGGGAGACTGAAGGAAATATGCCCTAGAGGCAATAATAAAGTTATTATTTATTTCCTTATATCATGATAAATGTTTATTATTCATGCTAGAATTGTATTAACCGGAAACATAATACATGTGTGAATACATAGACAAACATAGTGTCACTAGTATGCCTTTACTTGACTAGCTCATTGATCAAAGATGGTTATGTTTCCTAACCATAGACATGAGTTGTCATTTGATTAACAGGATCACATCATTAGGAGAATGATGTGATTGACTTGACCCATTCCCTTAGCTTAGAACTTGATCATTTAGTTTGTTGCTATTGCTTTCTTCATGACTTATACATGTTCCTATGACTATGAGATTATGCAACTCCCGTTTACAGGAGGAACCCTTTGTGTGCTACCAAACGTCACAACATAAATGAGTGATTATAAAGGTGCTCTACAGATGTCTCCGAAGGTACTTGTTGGGTTGGTGTATTTCGAGATTAGGATTTGTCATTCCGATTGTCGGAGAGGTATCTCCGGGCCCACTCGGTAATGCACATCACTATAAGCCTTGCAAGCATTGCAACTAATGAGTAGTTGCGGGATGATGTGTTATGGAACGAGTAAAGAGACTTGCCGGTAACAAGATTGAACTAGGTATTGAGATACCGACGATCGAATCTCAGGAAAGTAACATACCGATGACAAAGGGAACAACGTATGTAGTTATGCGGTTTGACCGATAAAGATTTTCATAGAATATGTGGGAGCCAATATGAGCATCCAAGTTCCGCTATTGGTTATTGACCGGAGACGTGTCTCAGTCATGTCTACATAGTTCTCGAACCCGTAGGGTCCGCACGCTTAAAGTTCGGTGACGGTTATATTATGAGTTTATGTGTTTTGATGTATCGAAGGAATTCGGAGTCCCGGATGAGATCAGAGACATGACGAGGAGTCTCGAAATGGTCGAGACGTAAAGATCGATATATTGGATGACTATATTCGGACATCGGAAAGGTTCCGAGTGATTCGGGTATTTTCGGGAGTACCTGCGAGTTATGGGAATTCGTATTGGGCCTTAATGTGCCAAACGGGAAAGGAGAGAAAGGCCTCAAAGGGTGGCCGCACCCCTCCCCATGGGCTGGTCCGAATTGGACTAGGGAGGGGGGCGCCCCCTTCCTTCCTTCTCCTTTTCCCTTCCCTTTCCTTCCCTCCTATTCCTACTACTTGGAAGGGCTCCTAGTTCTACTAGGAAAGGGGGAATCCTACTCCCGGTGGGAGTAGGACTCCCCTAGGGCGTGCCATAGAGAGGGCCACCCCCTCCCCTCCTTTATATACGGGGGCAGGGGGCACCCCAAAGAGACAACAATTGATCTCTTGATCTCTTAGCCGTGTGCGGTGCCCCCTCCACCATAATCCACCTCGATCATATCGTAGTGGTGCTTAGGAGAAGCCCTGCATCAGTAGAACATCATCATCGCCACCACGCCGTCGTGCTGACGAAACTCTCCCTCAACACTCAGCTAGATCGGAGTTCGAGGGACGTCATCGAGTTGAACGTGTGCAGAACTCAGAGGTGCCGTGCATTCGGTACTTGATCGGTCGGATCGTGAAGACGTACGACTAAATCAACCGCGTTGTGCTAACGCTTCCGCTTTCGGTCTACGAGGGTACATGGACAACACTCTCCCCTCTCGTTGCTATGGATCACCATGATCTTGCGTGTGCATAGGATTTTTTTTGAAATTACTACGTTCCCCAACATAAGCATGTTTTAGATTCTATATTTGAAGAAGGATTTCTTGAAGGGGATGCCGTAGACACTTATGAGAAGATGAAAACCATATTTGGGCACCCCATAAATGAGAAAGTTGAATCTACATCTCTTTTGCTCTCTTACCAAAACGAATCTATCAAAGAGATGAAGGCTAGCTTAGATACAAATTTCCGTAACATACTTAATCTTTCTTCTACCATTAATAGCCATGTGCTTCATCAAAATAGAAAGATTAATTCCATAGATATCAAGTTTGCTCTTTTCTTCCCTAAAACCAAAGATGGCAACACCTAGATCTATCCTTGCTTTTTATGCCTAGCTAGGGGCGTTAAACGATATCTCTTGTTGGGAGGCAACCCAATTTTATTTTTATTCCTTGATTTTTGCTACTTGTTAGTAATAAATAATTTATCTAGCCTCTGTTTTGGTTGTGTTTTTTGTGTTTAATTAGTGTTTGTGCCAAGTAGAACCGTTGGGAAGACTTGGGGAAAGTCTTGTTAATCTTGCTGTAAAAAACAGAAACTTTAACGCTCACAAGAACTGCTGCCATTTTTATTTGGAAAGTGCTATTTAGTTAATTCTTTTTGCAGATGATTAATAGATAAATTCCTCACGTCCAGCAATTTATTTTAGAATTTTTGGGGTTCCAGATCTTTCGTTAGCTACAGATTACTCTAGACTGTTCTGTTTTTGACAGATTCTGTTTTTCGTGTGTTGTTTGCTTATTTTGATGAATCTATGGCTAGTAAAACAGTTTATAAACCATAGAGAAGTTGGAATAAAGTAGGTTTAACACCAATATAAATAAATAATGAGTTCATTACAGTACCCTGAAGTGGTGTTTTGTTTTCTTTCGCTAATGGAGCTCACGAGATTTTCTACTTTAAGTTTTGTGTTGTGAAGTTTTCAAGTTTTGGGTAAAGATTTGATGGATTATGGAACAAGGAGTGGCAAGAGACTAAGATTGGGGATGCCCATGGGACCCCCAAGATAATCTAAGGACACCTAAAAGCCAAAGCTTGAGGATGCCCCGGAAGGCATCCCCTCTTTCGTCTACTTCTATCGGTAACTTTACTTGGAGCTATATTTTTATTTACCACATGATATGTGTTTTGCTTGGAGCGTCTTGTATTATTTGAGTCTTTATTTGTTAGTTTTCCACAATCATCCTTGCTGCACACCCCTTTTTGAGAGAGACACACACGATTCGGAAATTATTAGAATACTCTATGTGCTTCACTTATATCTTTTGAGTTATATAGTTTTTGCTCTAGTGCTTCACTTATATCTTTTAGAACACATCAGTGGATTTGTTTTATAGAAACCATTGTTCTCTCATGCTTCACTTAGATTATTTTGAGAGTCCTACAAACAGTATGGTAATTTGCTTTAATTATTTGAGGCATTCAAGATTAAATAAATAAATTTTTCTTATGAGTGTGTTGAATACTATGAGAAGTTTGAAACTTGATAATTGTTTTGAGATATGGAGATGGTGATATTAGAGTCGTGCTAGTTGAGTAATTATGAATTTTAGAAATTCTTGTGTTGAAGTTTGTGATTCCCGTAGCATGCACGTATGGTGAACTGTTATGTTAAGAAGTCGGATCATGATGTATTTATTGATTGTCCTCCTTATGAGTGGCGGTCGGGGACGAGCGATGGTCTTTTCCTACCAATCTATCCCCCTAGGAGCATGCGCGTAGTACTTTGCTTCGATAACTAATAGATTTTTGCAATAAGTATATGAGTTCTTTATGACTAATGTTGAGTCCATGGATTATACGCACTCTCACCTTTCCACCATTGCCAGCCTCTCTAATATCGCGCACCTTTCGCCGGTATCATACACCCACCATATACCTTCCTCAAAACAGCCACCATACCTACCTATCATGGCATTTCCATAGCCATTCCGAGATATATTGCCATGCAACTTTCCACCGTTCCGTTTATCATGACACGCTCCATCATTGTCATATTGCTTTGCATGATCATGCAGTTGACATTTTAGTTGTGGCAAAGCCACCGTTCATAAATTCTTCCATATAAGTCACTCATGCATCATTGCTATCCTGGTACACCGTCGAAGGCATTCATATAGAGTCATACTTTGTTCTAGTATCGAGTTGTAATCATTGAGTTGTAAATAAATAGAAGTGTGATGATCATCATTCATAGAGTATTGTCCCAAATAAAAAAAATAGAAAGGCCAAAGAAAAAAAAGAAGGCCCAAAAAAATAAAAAAATAAAAAAGGGCAATACTACTATCCTTTTTTCCACACTTGTGCTTCAAAGTAGCACCATGATCTTCATAATAGAGAGTCTCCTATGTTATCACTTTCATATACTAGTGGGAATTTTTCATTATAGAACTTGGCTTATATATTCCAACGATGGGCTTCCTCAAAATGCCCTAGGTCTTCGTGAGCAAGCAGGTTGGATGCACACCCACTTAGTTTCTCTTTGAGCTTTCATATATTTATAGCTCTAGTGCATCGGTTGCATGGCAATCCCTACTCACTCACATTGATATCTATTGATGGGCATCTCCATATCCCGTTGATACGCCTAGTTGATGTGAGACTATCTTCTCCCTTTTTGTCTCCTCCACAACCACCATTCTATTCCACCTATAGTGCTATGTCCATGGCTCACGCTCATGTATTGCGTGAAGATTGAAAAAGTTTGAGAACATTAAAAGTATGAAACAATTGCTTGGCTTGTCATCGGGGTTGTGCATGATTTGAATACTTTGTGTGGTGAAGATGGAGCATAGCCAGACTATATGATTTTGTAGGGATAACTTTCTTTGGCCATGTTATTTTTAAGAGACATAATTGCTTAGTTAGTATGCTTGAAGTATTATTATTTCTATGTCAATATTAAACTTTTGTATTGAATCTTTCAGATCTAAATATTCATACCACAATTAAGAGAATTACATTGAAATTATGCCAAGTAGCATTCCACATCAAAAATTCTGTTTTTATCATTTACCTACTCGAGGACGAGCAGGAATTAAGCTTGGGGATGCTTGATACGTCTCCAACGTATCTATAATTTTTGATTGTTCCATGCTATATTATATTCTGTTTTGGAAATTATTGGGCTTTATTATACACTTTTATATTATTTTTGGGACTAACCTATTAACCAGAGGCCCAACCCAAAATTGCTATTTTTTTTGCCTATTTTAGGGTTTCGGAGAAAAAGAATATCAAACGGAGTCCAAACGGAATGAAACCTTCGGGAACATGATTTTCAGAACGAACATGATCCAGTGGACTTGGACCCTACGTCAAGAAATCAATCAGGAGGCCATGAGGTAGGGAGGCGCGCCTACCTCCCTAGGTGCGCCCTCCACCCTCGTGGGCCCCCTGTTGCTCCACCAACGTACTCCTTCGTCCTACATATACCTACGTACCCACAAACTACCAGATACGGAGCCAAAACCCTAATTCCACCGCCGTAACTTTCTGTATCCATGAGATCCCATCTTGGGGCCTGTTCCGGAGCTCCACCGGAGGGGGCATCGATCACGGAGGGCTTCTACATCAACACCATAGCCCTTCCGATGAAGTGTGAGTAGTTTACCTCAGACCTACGGGTCCATAGTTATTAGCTAGATGGATTCTTCTCTCTTTTTGGATCTTAATACAAAGTTCTCCCCCTCTCTTGTGCAGATCTATTCGATGTAATCTTCTTTTGCGGTGTGTTTGTTGAGATCGATGAATTGTGGGTTTATGATCAAGTTTATCTATGAACAATATCTGAATTCTTTTATGTATGATTGGTTATCTTTGCAAGTCTCTTCAAATTATCAGTTTGGTTTGGGCTACTAGATTGATCTTTCTTGCAATGGGAGAAGTGCTTAGCTTTGGGTTCAATCTTGCGGTGTCCTTTCCCAGTGACAGTAGGGGCAGCAAGGCACGTATTGTATTGTTGCCATCGAGGATAACAAGATGGGGTTTATTTCATATTGCATGAGTTTATCCCTCTACATCATGTCATCTTGCTTAAAGCGTTACTCTGTTCTCTTGAACTTAATACTCTAGATGCATGCTGGATAGCGGTCGATGTGTGGAGTAATAGTAGTAGATGCAGGCAGGAGTCGGTCTACTTGTTTCGAACGTGATGCCTATATACATGATCATACCTAGATATTCTCATAACTATGCTCAATTCTGTCAATTGATCAACAGTAATGTGTTTACCCGCCGTGAATACCTTTGCTCTCGAGAGAAGCCACTAGTGAAACCTATGGCCCCCGGGTCTATCTTCCATCATATTAATCTTCCAATACTTAGTTATTTCCTTTGCCTTTTATTTTACTTTGCATATTTATCATAAAAATACCAAAAATATTATCTTATCATATCTATCAGATCTCACTCTCGTAAGTGACTGTGTAGGGATTGGCAACCCCTTATCACGTTGGTTGCGAGGATTTATTTGTTTGTGTAGGTACGAGGGACTCGTGTGTGGCCTCCTACTGGATTGATACCTTGGTTCTCAAAAACTGAGGGAAATACTTACGCTACTCTGCTGCATCACCCTTTCCTCTTCAAGGCAAAACCAACACAAGTGCTCAAGAGGTAGCAAGTAGCTCGTATGCCGTCTTGGTGAGTAGCTTGTGAAGATACAAGTGATTTGTTGCATGACAAGCTGTCTCAACCGCTTCCGCTCAAAAGTGTTTTGGGGTCTTGTACTCATCAAGCATCGTTCTTGCCATCTCAATAAGAGTCCGGTTCTTCCTCTCAACAACTCCATTTTGTTGAGGTGTGTACGTAGCCGAGAACTCGTGTGAAATCCCCTCTTCGTCAAGAAAGGTATCTACATTTGCATTCTTAAACTCCATTCCGTTGTCGCTTTGAACCTTCTTGAGCTTCACGTAAAATTGATTTTGGGCCTTCCTAGCGAAGTTTTTGAAGATCTTTTGGACCTGCGATTTATCATCAAGAAAGAACACCCACGTAAATCTTGAAAAATCATCGACTATGACTAGACCAAATGAGTTACCTCTAAGACTCCTATAGGCATTGGGACCAAAGAGATCCATGTGAAGTAGCTCGAGCGGTCTTCTCGTGGTCATGATGTTCTTCACGGGGTGACTCCCTCCAACTTGTTTTCCTGCTTAACAAGCACTACAAAGTCTGTCCTTGTCAAATATGACATCTTTTACTCCAAGGATATGATCACCTTTAATAAGCTTATCAAGATTTCGCATGCCCACATGACCTAGCCTTCTACGCCTCAACCAGCCTTTAGAAGATTTCGCAATTAAGCAAGTTCTAGGTCGAGCATTTTTAGTGAAATCAACAATGTAAAGATCACCTCTACGTATACCGGTAAAGACCATTTTATGATTGTCTCTTCGAAACACTTGGCAGTCTACTTTAGTAAATAGGACATTGAAACCGAAATTAGCAAGTCTAGATACTGAAAGTAAATTGTACCCAAGAGATTCAACGAGCATGACATTTTGTATGGAGCTATCATGTGAGATGGCCACCTTACCGAGGCCAACCACCTTACCCTTTGAGTTATCACCAAAAGTGACATACTTTTGAGGGTCATCGTTTTTAGCAAGCTCACGAAACATATATTTGTCTCTGGTCATATGATCAGTACATCCACTATCAAGAACCCATTCCTTTCCTCCAGCCATGTAGCCACGAAGATTAGCCATAAGACCAAAGTGTCTCATCGCATCGTCAAGATCACTGTCACTATCATCATCCTCATCATAGTATCCATGTTCAACATCGTCTTGTGATTGACCAACTCCTAGAGAGGATAATTCATTAGATAAATGATCATCACAATGGTCATCTTTATGAATTCTAATAGCTTCAGAAATGATATTGCTAATGATTGCAACATCTCCTTTGGCACGCATGATATTGGTAAGCTCAAATAGACAATCACCAAACATAGGATCACTAGAATTCATCTTACTCAAGGCAATAGACTTATGAAGAATTTCATCTAAGTTTTGCAAGGAATAGTTTGGAAATCTTTCCTCAAGAAATCTCCATATAGTGTAGGCACAATCAAGAGTAGGCAAACATCCAATCAAGTTTCTAGGCAACCCTCTAGTGATAAGATTAACAGTTCTAAGGTTGCGGATCATGTCAATAGACTCATCAAGGGTAGGATGCAAAGGATCAACAATGCGAGCACAAGGAGTAGTAATGTACTTGGTCAAATGATATTCATTGAAAATCTCAAGCATCTCATTTTTCCACTCATGAAAGAACTCTCCATCAAGAATAGGCACTCTGCGTCTAAGACTCCCCAACCTAGACTCATCCATCTTCCTCCAATGGTGATTAAACCAAAGCAATTGAGACCTAAGCTCTGATACCAATTGAAAGGATCGAGAAGAGGTGTCTAGAGGGGGGTGAATAGACTCTAAGTAAGAAAATTTACAGTTTTTAACTTCTTTAAGTTGAAGTGGAGTTTTGGCACAAGTTTAAACATTCACAATACATATCATGCAAGCATGACAAGAGTATATGAGCAGCGGAAAGTAAAGCATGCAAGTTGCAAGAATGTAAGGGGATGGATTGGAGTGTGCAAACGCAATTGGAGACACGGAGATTTTTAGCGTGGTTCCGATAGGTGGTGCTATTGTACATCCATGTTGATGGAGACTTCAACCCATGAAGGGTAACGGTTGCGCGAGTCCACGGAGGGCTCCACCCATGAAGGTTCCGCGAAGAAGCAACCTTGTCTATCCCACCATGGCCATCGCCCACGAAGGACTTGCCTCACTCGGGTAGATCTTCACGAAGTAAGCGATCTCCTTGCCCTTACAAACTCCTTGGTTCAACTCCACAATCTTGACGGAGGCTCTAAAGTGACACCTAGCCAATCTAGGAGACACCACTCTCCAAGAGGTAACAAATGGTGTGTTGATGATGAAATCCTTGCTCTTGTGCTTCAAATGATAGTCTCCCCAACACTCAACTCTCTCTCACAGGATTTGGATTTGGTGGGAAGATGATTTGAGTGGAAAGCAACTTGGGAAGGCTAGAGGTCAAGATTTATGTGGTTGAAATGGAATATCTTGACCTCAACACAAGTTTAGGTGGTTCTCTCTCAGAAAATATATGTTGGAAGTGTAGGCATGTTCTGATGCCTCTCTCCATGAATGAAGAATGTGTGGAGGGGTATAAATAGCCCCCGCACAAAATCTAACCGTTACACACAAATCACCAAACTTGATGGGACCGATTCAGAGAACTCGGTCAGACTGATTTAGTTCATAATGTGACCGTTTGGCATTTCGGTGGGACCGATATAATCGACTCGATGGGACCGATGTGCTAGGGTTAGGGTAAAGCCTCATCTCGGTTTGACCGATTACACAAACTCGGTGGGACCGATTTGGGTAATAAGCAAAATAGAGAGTTGGCCAAGCAAACTTGGTGGGACCGATTGCATGTCTCGGTGGGACCGAAATTATTGCAATAGGCAACAAAGAGTTTGCAAGCCCATCTCGGTGAGACCGAGATCCCATCGGTGAGACTGAATTGATTAGGGTTTCTGGCAGTGGCTATGTCAACTGAACTCGGTGGCGTCGGATAGAAAGGTTTGGTGGGGCTGAGTTTGACTTTTGGTTTGGGACATATGTGGATATGAGAAAGTAGTTGAGGGCTTTTGGAGCATATCACTAAGCACTTTGAGCAAGCAAGCTATTAGGCAACACCTCATCCCCTCTTAATAGTATTGGCTTTTCCTATGGACTCAATGTGATCTTGGATCACTTAAAATGGAAAGAATGGAGTCCTGAGCTTTGAGCTTGAGCCAATCCTTTGTCCTCAGCATTTTGAAGGGGTTCCACATCCTCTAGTCCATGCCACTCTATGGTTGAACAATCTGAACCATACTAGGTAGAATCATTAGTCCAACAAGAGATATGTTGACATTAATTACCAAAATCACCTAGGGAGCACTTGTGCTTTCAGGGGGAGTACGTATTTCCACTGACTTTACATTCATGTTTACACATTTCATTTGTCGGTGTCCACACTTTTTCATTGTACTATCCATGTTAAATTTATTTTCTCGCTTTCTTCTTGTGTGTTTGAAAAACTTTGAGAAAATCCAAAAATATTTCCTGCTTCTTTTTATTTTTATTTCTAGAATAGTTAGCTGTAGCACTAAAAAGAAAACCCAAAAAGATTTCCTTGTTCTTCTTTTGCTTGTTGGGAGCTTTCCCGTATAAATAGTTTTCCTCATTTTTTGTTTTTTCCTTTTATTTGCTTGTTCAAGAAAACCAAAAACTCCAAAAATATTTCAGTGTGTTTCTCTGAATTTCTTTTCTTTTTATTGAGTCGTACCGAGAAGAAGACCACGATGAGAATGTTGAGTGGCTCTCATATGCATTATTGTTGATCTAACAAAGAGCCCATTTTACCTTTGTCTTCTCCTATTGAATAAAATATTTGCAGATTCCAGCTTAGTCCACGACATTGTTGCGCTATTATTATTTTCATATCGTTCGTTGTGCAAGTGAAAGGCAATAATGACGATATTTGATGAACTGGCCGTGGCAGAGAGAAACGGGTATGAACTCGACTTGTTCAATTTTTGTAAATATGTTTAACCTAGTATCCATGATTCAGCCCATTATGATTAAACATGTTTGCAATGACAATTAGAGATTATAGTTTCTCATGCCATGCATAAGTAGATAGAAGTGAATAATGATCTCTCCTCCTAATGGAGCACTTGGTAGCCTGGTACGATTTATTTTCGTCCGGTTTTTCTTCATGCCACCTCCCACCATCATGTCTGTACTGGTTTTTCTTATCTCAATTGTCGGCGTTCTGGGAACGGGGGTCCCCAGACTTGCTTGCCTGCGGCCTGCGGCGTGGCTCAAGTGGGGGCCCAGCGCGGCCCATCTTCATCAGCTCAAGCTCAAGACCCTCGCGAGGGACCAAGCCTCGCGGGGCGGACGACAGGAAGCTTCCTCAAAGGCAGCCTCGTCAGGCAGGCTCGCGAGGAGGCGGAGAGATCAAGGCAGGGGTACCTCATGAGGAGCCCGTGACGCAAGCCATGACGTTCGAGACCAGGCGGGCGCCGGCCTGCGCAGTGTCCTTGTTTCCCCTTTGGTGCAAAGGGGGCAAGCACAGGCCAAGGCACCGGGCAAAGGTTACCATTCCGGTGCAATGAGACCAAGACCAGCAGAGCGGCAGGACGGAGGTCACCGTGGAGCCCAAGACGGTGTCATCACCAGTACTTTTGGCAGCCGAAGACCACCTTTGGTCAGGATAACTTGTACTAGATGTTCCCCTTCAAAATGGCCAATTGTTGGCGCCCTTCCCGCTCATTATTTGGGGAGAGGCCGAGGGATTCTATAAATAGAGCTAGCCACCACAGAGTAGGGGGAACATCGACCTAGAGGGAGAGATAGAGAGAAACCAAGAGGGACATCTAGAAATCTGGTAGAGCCCTAGCAGAGAGAGGGAGAGAGGCGACTGAACTCACCCAAGCAGTTCATCGCACCAGCTCAAGAACACCTCTCGCGAGGCTGTTCTTCCCTTGTATTGTTCATCATTAGCCCTTGAGGCAATCCACCACACCACACACTGGAGTAGGGTATTACACCACAACAGTGGCCCGAACCAGTATAAATCTCGTGTCCCTTGTGTTGTTCGTTGTTTCTAGCTTAGATCACGCGAGGAGATTGGACGTAGATCGGTAGGGGGGAGATCTCCGCGCGCACCCCAGTGTTCGAACCTCAAGGGTCTGCCGGAACCCGAAATCCGACATTTGGCATGCCAGGTAGGGGTGCGCCGGAATCTTTTTCCGCTGTTCGCGTGTGATCTTCCGTCGTGTCCATGGCTGACGCTCGTCGGGCTCGCGCCGAGCGCCGGGCTGCTCTCGCCATCCGCGTCGCCCAGACGGCGCCCGTCAGCGGACGTCCTCGTCGTTCCCCGCCGCCTGCCGCCAACGCCGCCGCCGGCCCGGCGGGGAACGAGTAGCAGGCCTCGTCCCAGCATCCTTCAGTACGGCGAGAGGGCCGCACCGCCACGCCGTCGCTGACTCCAGCCGCTTCGTCGTCCAACGCCCGTCGCGCCCCCACGGCCGCGCACGTCGCGCTGCTCCTGGCAAGAGAGCTCTTGCACTACCGCCCCGTCGACGACCTCTACGAAGACTGGCTCGCCCGCATCACCGAGCTCGTCAGCGCCGTAGGGGGCTCCCCCTTGCCGGCCTTCTTGCTGCCTCGCCCGCCATTCCGCGCAGGAGGCGAGGATCATGGGGCGCCTCCACCACCTCCTCCCCAAGAAGGCGCCCTGGCTCCAAGGCGCACAGCCCCAGGGCGAGACCCTTTGCGTCCGGTGCTTGCGCAGCAAGAAAGGAGCTGCCAAGAGATCCCTCGTCCCCAAGAAGGTGCTCGCGCGCTCCCAGCGCCGGCGCACCAAGATCGCGTCCCTGCACCTCCACGCCAAGACCCCGCGCTGCTCCAAGTGGCGGCGTGCGGTAATCCCCAGGAACAAGCCCAACACCAGCAAAAGGCACCGGTGACCATGCCAGGCTGCCGCGCCCTCACCCCCGAGCTACGTGGCGTCGCATGGCCAGGCAAGTTCAAGCCTGACCTGCCCCCTCGCTATGATGGCACGGCGGACCCCGCGGAGTTCCTATAGCTCTACGAGCTATGCATCGAAGCCGCCAACAGAGACGAAAGGGTCATGGCGAACTGGTTTCCCATGGCGCTCAAGGATGGGGCCCGCACCTGGCTCCTGAACCTGGCTCTTGGCACAATCTCCTCCTGGGACGAGATGCGCACTCACTTCATCGCCAACTTCCAGGGCACTCGCGACCGGCCCCCGGCCGTGAGCGATCTGCGCCGCATCAAGCAGCAGCAAGGGGAAACCTTGCAGAAATACATCCAACGCTTCAACAACGCTCGCCTCAAGATCCCCAAGGTGACTGAAGAAGCCATCATCTCGGCCTTCTCCGATGGCGTACGCGACATCAAGATGAAGGAGGAGCTAGCAATCCATGAAGACCTGTGCACACCCCTGGAGCTGTTCAACTTGGCGACCAAGTGCGCCAGGGCTGAGGAAGGGCGCCTTTCCCTCCTCGAACTCCCGGCTGCCGACCCAGAAGAGAAGAAGCCCAAGGCCAAGGACGTGAAGCGCAAGGGGGCTGCCGTGCTTGCAGCGGAGCCAGACACCAAGCAAGGCAGGGATCAGCCTGAGTCATCCAAGGGCAGCCAGTACTGCGTGAACCACGACCTCCACACCCACAACACCAACGAATGTCAAGAGCTCAGGGCCATGAGAGATGGGCATGTCGGCCGACGCCCCGAGCGCAACGACAGGGGCTATGGCCGAGGAGGAAGAAGAGGTGGCGGACGATGGGAAGACCGTGGCCCTTGCCAAGGGTGGCGTGACCGACCTCGCGAGGATCACTGGCAGGACCAGCCTCGCGAGGGAGGCTGGAGAGATCAGCCTCGCGAGGATCGCCCGCACGGCACCGCAGGCCTTCCTCCTCTACCGCCACCACCAAGGAGGAACGAAGACCAACATCAATACGAGGGGGCTGGGGGCTTCCAGGAGCTGCGCGCAATCGCTTGCATCTTGGGTGGCGCGCAGACCCCAACCTCACAGCGCATCTTCAAGCAGTTTGCTCACGAGGTGAATGCAGTCCTCCCCAAGATTGAGGCCATGCGCCCTCTCAAGTGGTCTGTGTGCGTTATCACGTTCAGCTTAGTGGATCAGCTCAAGTGCGCGGCAACGGCCGGAGTCCTCCCTATGCTTTGCTCCCCAGTCATCAGCAACGTGCAGGTCACCAGGACCCTCATTGACGGCGGAGCAGGACTCAATGTCCTGTCCGTCGAGACGTTCGACAATCTCCAAGTGCCGTACGATCAGCTTCAGCAAACCAAGCCATTCTCAGGAGTCACTGATGGTTCCACTGTTCCAATAGGGCAGGTTCGCCTTCCAGTCACCTTCGGGCAGCGTAACAACTACCGCACCGAGCTCATCGACTTCGACATCGCCCACATCCGTCTGCCATACAACGCCATCCTCGGGTACCCAGCCCTGGCCAAGTTCATGGCAGTGACTCACCATGGATACAATGTCCTCAAGATGCCAGGAAGCGGTGGAGTCATCACCGTACCCTGTGAAGAAAGGGACGCAGTGTGTTCACTTGAGCGCGCGTTCCAAGCCACAGCAATCGAAGACCCGGACCGCAGGAACGGAAGACTTCCCGAGGCGACCCTTAAGAAGAAGAAGGTTTCGCCTGGCCCAAGCCATCAGGAGGCAGGCGCCTCCGGAGGTGTTGGGTCAGGATCTGCGCCCAATCAGGGAGCGCGACCCTCTCTCGCATAGGAAGGCACGCCCGGCGCCCTCCTCAGGCAGGGGTCGGGGGTCTTTTCTTGGAGAGCAACCGACCTTGCCGAGGTCGCGAGGGAGGCGCTCGGGCACCACTTGGAGGGGTGCTTCCAGGCACGTTTCCCTCAGGAAGGTAGAAGGCAAGGAAGACCAAACTCTCAGGAGTTCATCGCAAGCAACACTCAGGAGCTACAGGAGTCGAGAGTCATGCGCGGCAGCCGCCGCTTGCCCGCCATGGCCCCACATCCAGGCGAGGATGGTGGGCTGCGCGTCTGCATCGACGTGCCAGGGCTCAACCGAGCCGCGTCTCAGGAGTGCCTCTGGCCTTCGCGCGCGGGGCGTTGCGAGGGTCCACCTCACAGCTACGTTCGCATGCCTTTCGGCCTGCCAAACACGGTCGCCGCTCATCAGCGCCTGCTGAGGAGCATTCTGGAGGCTCAGGAGGTCAGGCATGGTGCGGTCCTGGCGGAGATGGAGATGGCCCTCGGAAACCCACCAGTGCCCCCGGAGCCTCCCGAGGCTCCTAGGCCTGGGGGCTCGTAAGCATCGATGTCTTCATCGCGCATCGCCCGCTTCTTCAACATCACTCCATCTTCAACGGCACCAGGTGACATCTTTCTAAGTTCCGTTTTTAGCTGGGAGCGCCCACAGGGCCGCATCATTCCCAGGTCGCGTGGGTCCGTCCCTGCAGCATGCATCCGTTTTGCTTATGCTCTTTACTTACCTTGTTGGGGGATCCCCTCGGGCTGCATTATCCCCGAGCTGCTCGGGCCTGGCCCAACGGCGTTTGCTTTTCCCGCGTCTACTTAAAATGAATTTCCTCCTGCATGCTTAACATACCCGACCTAATCGCCTGCTCGATTGACGCCTACCTATGGAGCCGCTCGCTCTGGCACGGCATTTGCGCACGGGTCCATCCCTGCAACGCCGATAAATCTGAGTGGTCGAGCTCTGGCCGCGGCAGCCCCGCAAGGCGCCACCTCACCAGGCCCTCAGTGCCCCAATCACTCCCCCGGAGCGACCAAAGGTTGGCTGGAAACCGTAACAACAGGTCTTGTTTCTCTTTATGATTGGTGTGCAGGACCTACTCCAGGAGCAACGCTAGGGACATCACGAGCTGCCTATCCCTCTCTCCGGCATGGACCGCTTGCATGTTAAAAGGGGGGCGCCTGAGCATCGCGACTCATGGGCTCCTACTGGCTCTCCAGCCCTCACCCTCTGGCCTTGACCCACAGCATCGCGACCTGTCATACCAGCGGCGGCTGAGCTCGCTTGAGGGCCAGGACCTGAGGACGTAGAGCATTACGGACAGTGCGGCGGAGTGGGAAGAAGCTCGCGAGGACCTAACCCAGCAGCGCCTCAGTTGCCACCGCTCGGGCCATGCGCTTCATCGAGGAACTACACCAAACTCAAGAGATAAGTCATGCCCTTACAAGAGTTGGACCAACGCAGCGCAAAACCCTCGCCCAGTGCGGCTCTGTCACGGCGACGTTACCTTCCTTTCTCGCCCAGCGAGGGCTGCTTGAGCGCTAAAGGGGACCTCCCGAGCATCGCGACTCGGGGGCTCTTACCGGACCTCGGGCCGCTCACCTCCTGGCCTTGACCACGGCATCGCGACCTGGCATACCAGCGACGGCTGAAGCCTGCCTGGGGACTGGGACCTGTCAGCGTAGTGCGCCAAGTCCTCGCGAGGATAGAAAGGGGGAGCCAAGCCGAGACAGGAAAAGAACCTCGCATTGATTCATATTAAGGATATAATATTCATAAAAGACATAGCAGACGCCTTACATACCCCCGCGGGGTGTTGGTTCGATTCCTCGCAAGGAACAAGAGTACTAATCCTAAGGAACGCTAATCGCCCGCACAGCCGCAAGGGACGCCATCATCAACAGTGGGCTGCCCAACGTCGATGCCAACCCCATCCAGATCAGTGGCGTCGGCAGCTGGACGCAGCTGCCCCGCTCCGAGCACCGCGCGAGCTTGGGGGCTCGTAGCTGTCGTCGCTCGTCTCCGGAGTCGCGAGGAGCTTGGGGGAGCCACTGAATTCCCCAGCTCTTTCACTGCTGCCTGAGGAGCTGCTGGAGGGCCGATGGGCAGGCCAGGTCCTCGCCAGTTCGTCGCCCCTGCCGCTCTCCCTGGGGCAGCACTCCAGCCGGCGTCCTTCAGCATCGAAGACCTTGAAGAACATCAGGGAGGCACCATCGTATTCAAGATGAATTACAAGGGCGCCTACCATCCGGCAGACCCGGTCGATTTTGCCCCAGCCCCGGGTCATGAAGACCTTGCCCGGAGCGACGACCGCGACCTCCACTCCGGTTGCAAGGGTACTGCAGTCAGCGTGCTGCAGCCAAAGCTCCAGAGCCCCGCTCGGCGGCATCTCGAAGGCGAAGGAAGGAGGGAGGCGAATCCAAGAGCTTGGAGGCATGGCGACATGGAGCACGAGCTCGCGAGAGAAGCGCTCGGCGTGGACTCCAGGAGGAACGACGCGCACCACCGTGACTCGCCGACGTTGACGGCGGTACCGTCGATGTTGCTCGACGCCTTCTCCCCCAGGACCTATGACGCGGGCGTGCAAGGGTAGCGGAAACCCAGGCGGTAGCCGCTCGTACCAGGGCCTCGGTGCCTCCTGCCAAGCACCCTCATCTCGGTGGCTGAGGACCAGCTGCTTCTTCGGCAGAAGTGGGTCAGGACCCTCTCGGGGGGCCTTTCCCTTCTCTTCTGCAGAGAACCGGCGGATTGGTGCCATTGGCGTAAGGAGAAGCAAGAACGAAGAAGAAGAAGGAAAGGAACGGCAGCAAGGGATGGACTGAAGGGACTCGTGGCCCCGTACTTATAGCCGAAGGAGGCCAACCGCCGAGCACCACGATCGCAGGTAATCATGACCGGTTTCTCTGCATGCAGGGACTTGTCAAGTCGTGCGGTTGCCGAGGCGTCGTGGGGATGCACAGACGCCCACGTCCAATCAATCGCCACGCGGCGCCCAAGGCCGCAGGCTGTTAGGGCCCGCGGCGCTTCGTGCTTGCCCCTTCGCTTTCCTGCTAGGACAAGCCCGGGCGCGCCTTGGGCCCGGGGGCTACTGTCGGCGTTCTAGGAACGGGGGTCCCCAGACTTGCCTGCCCGCGGCCTGCGGCGTGGCTCAAGTGGGGGCCCAGCGCGGCCCATCTTCATCAGCTCAAGCTCAAGACCCTCGCGAGGGGCCAAGCCTCGCGGGGCGGACGACAGGAAGATTCCTCAGAGGTAGCCTCGTCAGGTAGGCTCGGGAGGAGGTGGAGAGATCAAGGCAGGGGTACCTCGCGAGGAGCCCGTGACGCAAGCCATGACGTTCGAGACCAGGCGGGCGCCAGGCGGGCGCCGGCCTGCACAGTGTCCTTGTTTCCCCTTTGGTGCAAAGGGGGCAAGCACAGGCCAAGGCACCGGGCAAAGGTTACCATTCCGGTGCAACGAGACCAAGACCAGCAGAGCGGCAGGACGGAGGTCACCGTGGAGCCCAAGATGGCGTCATCACCAGTGCTTTTGGCAGCCAAAGACCACCTTTGGTCAGGATAACTTGTACTAGATGTTCCCCTTCAAAATGGCCAATTGTTGGCGCCCTTCCCGCTCATTATTTGGGGAGAGGCCCAGGTCCTCTATAAATAGAGCTAGCCACCACAGAGTAGGGGGAACATCGACCCAGAGGGAGAGATAGAGAGAAACCAAGAGGGACATCTAGAAATCTGGTAGAGCCCTAGCAGAGAGAGGGAGAGAGCGACTGAACTCACCCACGCAGTTCATCGCACCAGCTCAAGAACACCTCTCGCGAGGCTGTTCTTCCCTTGTATTGTTCATCATCAGCCCCTGATGCAATCCACCACACCACACACTGGAGTAGGGTATTACACCACAACGGTGGCCCGAACCAGTATAAATCTCGTGTCCCTTGTGTTGTTCGTTGTTTCTAGCTTAGATCACGCGAGGAGATTGGACGTAGATCAGTAGGGGGGAGATCTCCGCGCGCACCCCAGTGTTCGAACCTCAAGGGTCTGCCGGAACCCGAAATCCGACATCAAATCGTTTGCGCTTCATTTTTTTAGACTATACGAGTACCCCCGACTTCCCGGAGTTCTCGCAGCCCACCAAATCCGAGCCGCCGCCTTTGCTCCTGCCCCCGTCACCTCCTCATCCTCTTCGTCCTGGCCAACTGTGCCCCCTCCGCACGACGCCGCGCCGGACACCAATCTCGCTCCGCAGGACTCAACTCCGCGGGTCTCATCATCCTCTCCATCACCGCGGTCATCCACGTCGAAGGCACGGACACCGGAGGCGGTGAGGGAAGCACCATAGATCCACTCGATCCCACACCTCCACCGACCACAGCCACCTGCATTCAATCCACCCTCCACCGTCCCCCGCAAGATCCCACGTCTTCACTGTCCACCACTGCCCAACCCCTTACTCCCTCCGGCAATGAACAGAGCTACATGTCCTCCTTACTGCTTCCAGCTACCTATTTTTTAATCTGGTCCATGGAACAGGAAAAACCGATCTCCGTTCAATGGGGACAGAGAGATATTCCAGGTCTTGTCCCGAACTCAGGAGCGGCTGGACATTTCCATTGCAAACGAGAGGATGCGATTCTTAATGGAGTGTATCAGCAGGTTAGTTAATCTTTGTTGTTATTATCCTTAGTGTGATTTCTACTAACTATTTCTCTGCTCTATTCTCCGGGCTTGAAGAGGTGGATGACAGTTATAGGGGAACTGGAACAAGCGCCGGAAGCGGCCATGAACATAGATCCACAATTCTGTGAGGAAGAAACTAGTTTGTACAGAGGAAGGGAGATCCCACCCCAGATCTCTGAGCTATTCACTGGGAAGATGAACCCCAGGCGGCCAGGCTGGATTGTTTTGCACATAACCCATAAAACTTACCGATTTTAATTTGCTTGGTACATGTCCTTAATGATTCAGTACGTTATATCAGTATTGAGTGTACTAGCAGTCCACAGATAGATTTGTGTTTGTATGCTAAGCTTGTTCCTAGGATGATAATTTTTTGATTGAATCCAATGTAAGGTAACTAATATAAATACAGTAGTACTGCTAATGATAGTCTCGCTTTTGGGAAGTTTTTTGATGGATATTTAGTCGAGGCAGCTATTTCTACCATGGAATAACTACAATTTAGCTATGTGACAATGATGAATTATATAAAGTTTAGAAATGCATGTATGTCGATTTAAATTAATGGACATAATCTTTTAGGTTTATTTCAGCTGAGCAGTAGGAATTTGTGCAGAGTAAGGATTGCATCAGCGGCACCATGCCCTTTTCGGCCGACATCTCTTGAGAAAGCGATAAGGGCATTCACTAACGATCCAATACATAATGTGATTGTACCGGTCCTGGGGACAAGTTTTGACTCTTTATGAGAGAGGCGTGTGGTTTTTACAACCTATTCTCTTGAGAGAAAGGTTTTGGGATCAGATATTGGAAATGCAGGTCAAATGTTGAGAGGACAAAATGCAATTAGGAAATAGTGTGTCGATATGTGGTGAGTTTTATTTCATTGCGACATATTTCAGTTTTTGGATAGTGTGTGAATGTGTGTGAGTTGAGTTCTGAGAAGCATTTTTTCTCATGTTGACAACATGCAGGGTAAAGCAGGTGTGTAGAACACACGATCTTGCCGATGTGAGTACCTTGCTCTAATAAATTGCTTAGATCAGAGTGTTGGGGAACGTAGCATGCAATTACAAAAAATTTCCTATGCTCCTGCAAGATCTATCTAGGAGATGCATATCAATGAGAGGGGGAGAGTGTGTCCACGTACCCTCGTATACCGAAAGCAAAAGCGTTTATGTCGGGGGAAATGACACCTACGGGATCACGAGGAATCCCTTTTTCTATGGTTGGCGGGTGCGGGGCTATGGAAAGAGCGGGATTAAGAGATCAACACGGGGGGGGGGGGGTTATCCAGGTTCGGGCCACAAGTGATGCGCAATACCCTACTCCTACTGGTTTGTGTTTATCTGATGTTCTTGGACTAGCTACAAGGCGTGCAGGGTCCAAAAAATTTGAATCCTCCCTCAGTACGCCGCGGGCCTCCTTTTATAGCCGAAGGGGCTGCCACAGTGTCACACAGGAGGTGGAAAGCTATACAGTAGTCGAGTCTATCTCCTGGCACCGTAGGACGAACGCATTTAATGCGCTGCCGACGTGCCCTTCTTGATTTATCAGGGACGGCAAGGAAGCTCGTCCCAGTTGTCACCGCCTCACCTAGCTTCGACACGCGTCCGCACTGATGAGGCGTGTAGTGCCACGCTGGCTAGCTGCAGAGTTGGTGCGGTGGTAGAGTCTTCACGAAGATCTGCATGCCACCACGCAGGTGCTTGCCGAGTCGGCCTAGAGGCCGCACATCGCCACGCAGGTGCCTGCCTAGCTGGTGGGCTGGCAGCTGCATGGGAACGACGGTGGAGTCTTGGCGGATGTGGGCCTGGCTGCGACCCCGTGGATGTCTTCGATAAGAGTCTTACCGGGGCCCCGGCAAGGGTCTTACCGTGACGTCGTGGTCGTCCCCGGCAAGGGTCTTGCCGGGGGTCTCGTGGGTATCCTTGGCAAGGATCTTGCCGAGGATCGTCGTCTTCTGGTTATCATCTAGTCTTGTGTGCTTCTGGTCTCCACAAAGATCTGCATGCCACTGATACGTCTCCAACGTATCTATAATTTTTGATTGCTCCATTACATTATATATTCTGTTTTGGATGTTTAATGGGCTTATTTATACACTTATTATTTTTGGGACTAACCTATTAACCGGAGGCCCAGCCCAAATTGTTGTTTTTTTGCCTATTTCAGTGTTTCGCAGAAAAATAATATCAAACGGAGTCCAAACGGAATGAAAGTGATTTTTGGAACAAACGTGATCCAGGGGACTTGGAGTGGATGTCAAGCAACCAACGAGGAAGCCACGAGGCAGGGGCGCGCCTACCCCCCTGGGCGCGCCCTTGCTACCTCTTGAGCATTGCGTTGGTTTTCCCTTGAAGAGGAAAGGGTCGTGCAGCAAAGTAGCGTAAGTATTTCCCTCAGTTTCTGAGAACCAAGGTATCAATCCAGTAGGAGGCTACGCGCTAGTCACCTACACAAAACAAATAAATCCTCGCAACCAACATGATAAGGGGTTGTCAATCCCTACACGGTCACTTACGAGAGTGAGATCTGATAGATATGATAAGATAATATTTTTGGTATTTCTATGATAAAGATGCAAAGTAAAATAAAAGGCAATGAAAACAACTAAGTGTTGGAAGATTAATATGATGGAGATAGACCCAGGGCCATAGGTTTCACTAGTGGCTTCTCTCAAGAGCATAAATATTTTACGGTGGGTGAACAAATTACTGTTGAGCAATTGACAGAATTGAGCATAGTTATGAGAATATCGAGGTACGATCATGTATATAGGCATCACGTCCGAGACAAGTAGACCGACTCCTGCCTGCATCTACTACTATTACTCCACACATCGACCGCTATCCAACATGCATCTAGAGTATTAAGTTCATAAGAACAAAGTAACACCTTAAGCAAGATGACATGATGTAGAGGGATAAATTCATGGAATATGATAAAAACCCCATCTTGTTATCCTTGATGGCAACAATACAATACATGCCTTGCTGCCCCTACTGTCACTGGGAAATGACACCGCAAGATTGAACCCAAAGCTAAGCACTTCTCCCATTGCAAGAAAGATCAATCTAGTAGGCCAAACAAAACTCATAATTCGAAGAGACTTGCAAAGATAACCAATCATACATAAAAGAATCCAGAGAAGATTCAAATATTGTTCATAGATAAACTTGATCATAAACCCACAATTCATCGGTCTCAACAAACACACCGCAAAAGAAGACTACATCGAATAGATCTCCACAAGAGAGGGGGAGAACTTTGTATTGAGATCCAAAAAGAGAGAAGAAGCCATCTAGCTAATAACTATGGACCCATAGGTCTGAGGTAAACTACTCACACTTCATCGAAAGGGCTATGGTGTTGATGTAGAATCCCTCCGTGATCGATGCCTCCTCCGGCGGAGCTCCGGAACAGGCCCCAAGATGGGATCTCGTGGATACAGAAAGTTACGGCGGTGGAATTAGGGTTTTGGCTCCGTATCTGATCGTTTGGGGGTATGTAGGTATATATAGGAGGAAGGAGTACGTCGGTGGAGCATCGAGGGTCCCACGAGGCAGGGGCGCGCCCTAGGGGGGCGTCCCCACCCTCGTGACCGCCTCTTTGACTCCTTGGAGTAGGGTCCAAGTCTCCTGGATCTTATTCGTTCCAAAAATCACGTTCTTGGAGGTTTCATTCCGTTTGGACTCTATTTGATATTCCTTTTCTTCGAAACCCTAAAATAGGAAAAAAAAACAACAATTCTGGGCTGGGCCTCCGGTTAATAGGTTAGTCCCAAAAATAATATAAAAGTGGATAATAAAGCCCAATAATGTCCAAAACAGTAGATAATATAGCATGGAGCAATCAAAAATTATAGATACGTTGGAGACATATCAAGCATCCCCAAGCTTAATTCCTGCTCATCCTCGAGTAGGTAAATGATAAAAACAGAATTTTTGATGTGGAATGCTACTAGGCATAATTTCAATGTAATTCTTCTTAATTATGGCATGAATATTCAGATCCGAAAGATTCAATCCAAAAGTCTAATATTGACATAGAAATAATAATACTTCAAGCATACTAACTAAGCAATTATGTCTTCTCAAAATAACATGGCCAAAGAAAGTTCATCCCTACAAAATCATATAGTTTAGTCATGCTCCATTTTCGTCACACAAGAATGCTCTCATCATGCACAACCCCGATGACAAGCCAAGCAATTGTTTCATACTTTAGTAATCTGAAACTTTATAAACCTTCACGCAATACATGAGCGTGAGCCATGGATATAGCACTATGGGTGGAATAGAGTATAATGATGGGGGTTATGTGGAGAAGACAAAAAGGAGAAAGTCTCACATCAACGAGGCTAATCAATGAGCTATGGAGATGCCCATCGATTGATGTTAATGCAAGGAGTAGGGATTGCCATGCAACAGATGCACTAGAGCTATAAATGTATGAAAGCTCAACAAAAGAAACTAGTGGGTGTGCATCCAACTTGCTTGCTCACGAAGACCTAGGGCACTTGAGGAGGCCCATTGTTGGAATATACAAGCCAAGTTCTATAATGAAAAATTCCCACTAGTATATGAAAGTGATAACATGAGAGACTCTCTACTATGAAGATCATGGTGCTACTTTGAAGCACAAGTGTGGCAAAGGATAGTAACATTTTCCCACTAGTATATGAAAGTGACAAGACAAGAGACTCTCTATTATGAAGATCATGGTGCTACTTTGAAGCACAAGTGTGGAAAAAAGATAGTAGCATTGCCCTTTTTTGGGCCTTTTTTGTCCTTTCTCCTTTTTTTATTGGGACAATGCTCTATTAAATGATGATCATCACACTTCTATTTATTTACAACTCAATGATTACAACTCGATACTAGAACAAGGTATGACTCTATATGAATGCCTCTGGCAGTGTACCGGGATATGCAATGAACCAAGTGTGACATGTATGCAAAATTATGAATGGTGGCTTTGCCACAAATACGATGTCAACTACATGATCATGCAAAGCAATATGACAATGATGAACGTGTCATGATAAATGGGATGGTAGAAAGTTGTATGGCAATATATCTTGGAATGGCTATGGAAATGCCATAATAGGTAGGTATGGTAGCTGTTTTGAGGAAGATATAAGGAGGTTTATGTGTGAAAGAGCGTATCATATCACGGGGTTTGGATGCACCGGCGAAGTTTGCACCAACTCTCAATGTGAGAAAGGGCAATGCACGGTACCGAGGAGGCTAGCAATGATGGAAAGGTGAGAGTGCGTATAATCCATGGACTCAACATTAGTCATAAAGAACTCACATACTTATTGCAAAAATCTACAAGTCATCAAAAACTAAGCACTACGCGCATGCTCCTAGGGGGATAGATTGGTGGGAAAAGACCATCGCTCGTCCCCGACCGCCACTCATAAGGAAGGCAATCAAAGAACACCTCATGTTTCAAATTTGTTACATAACGTTTACCATACGTGCATGCTACAGGACTTGCAAACTTCAACACAAGTTTTTCTCAAATTCACAACTACTCAACTAGCACAACTTTAATATCACTACCTCCATATCTCAAAACAATCATCAAGCATCAAACTTCTCTTAGTATTCAAAACACTCATAAGAAAGTTTTTACTAATCTTGAATACCTAGCATATTAGGATTATTTAAGCAAATCACCATGCTATTTAAGACTCTCAAAATAATCTAGGTGAAGCATGAGAGATCAATAGTTTCTATAAAACAAATCCACCACCGTGCTCTAAAAGATATAAGTGAAGTACTAGAGCAAAACTATATAACTCAAAAGATATAAGTGAAGCACATAGAGTATTCTAATAATTTCCGAATCATGTGTGTCTCTCTCAAAAGATGTGTACAGCAAAGATGATGTGGTAAACTAAAAAGAAAAGACTCAAATCATACAAGACGCTCCAAGCAAAACACATATCATGTGGTAAATAAAAATATAGCTCCAAGTAAAGTTACCGATAGAATTAGACGAAAGAGGGGATGCCTTCCGGGGCATCCCCAAGCTTTGGCCTTTTGGTGTCATTAGATTATCTTGGGGGTGCCATGGGCATCCCCGAGCTTAGTCTCTTGCCACTCCTTGTTCCATAATCCATCAAATCCTTACCCAAAACTTGAAAACTTCACAACACAAAACTTAAAGTAGACTAGAAGAACGCCCGTGCGTTGCAACGGGGCCACATTAACTTTAAAAGTTCAATATCAATTATGTTAATATTACATTTAATATTCTCATACACATTAAGTGACATTGACGACCTTTTTTACCATCAAATTCACACACACACACCCTCTCCCTCCCTCTTCCTCACTCTCTCTCCCCCTCTCCCTCACTCGGGAGGTGGGACAAAAATAAACCTGGAATGGAGACTACCAACTGATACATTAGGAGTAGAGATCATTTAGTTGATAAGAATAAATAGAAAACAGTGTTAAAAATGAGAAATAGATTAGAATACATTGAAAAACCAAAAGGACGATGTAAAAGGGGATTTGCCCTGCCCCCGGGCCTTGCCACCGAACCGGCTCAGCGGTCCAGTCCCCGCGCGGTCGTCTTCTCCTGTTCCCCGAGCCGCGTTGTTATAGAGCTGGGCTCCTGCCCGACCACCTTGCTGGCATCAAAGGGGAATGGATAAGGGTGACGCCCTTCCTTCCCTGCCCACACGACCTCACTCCTCCTCGACGCCCCCTCCCAAATCCACTTCTCCTCCTCGCTCGCTCGATCCCATTGATCTGGACGAAGTCACATGCCACAGCCACCATGACCGACCCCGTCCACATGGCCACTCCCTCCCTGCGGGCTAGGAGCTTGTCGAGGAGCTCCGAACGCCCCCATGGCCTCACTCCTCCTCGACGCCCCTCCCAAATCCACTTCTCCTCCTCGCTCGCTCGATCCCGTCGATGTGGACGAAGTCAGACGCCACGGCCACCATGACCGACCCCGTCCACATGGCCACTGCCCTCCCCGTGGGCTAGGAGCTTGTCGAGGAGCTTCGAACGCCTTCGCTACTTTGTCTGCGCCAATGAGATCAAGTCCAGCACCCCCGCATCGACGTTGCTGCCGTCTTCCTCAACCTTGGGCCACCGCGACATTGCCGTTCGATCCGCGTCGCCCGGAGCTCCCATATCTTCCCCTAGGGCGCCATTGACACCGCCATGATCTCCTCTTGCCTTTCCCCTGTTCCCCCTCTCGTTTGCTCTCATTAGGTATTTCGTCGTGGCCGAGAACCACCGTCCGCCATGGCCATTGCAGGGGTAGCCACCGAGCTCCTCGGATTGATCCCGTGGCACATGCCCGCTCCTATGCACGCCCATGGCCGAGCCTGCCGCTCTTCTTTCGCGCCTGCGGGGCCACTCCTCTCCATGCCCACGCCCGTGCCACACCGCGTCGGTCGCGCCCGCCGCTACCATCGCGCTCGCCGCAGCCACCGCACCACTGTGCCCCGCGCGACACACACCCTGGCCGCGCGCCACACTCTCGCTGGCTACGCTTGCCCCGTCTGCTGCCGCCTATCCCTTTGCTCGCCCCACTGCCGCGCTCCTGCCTCGCGCCGCCTCCAGTCTTGGCCATCTTCTGCCGGCCGCCCCGTCAACCACGCCGGCCGCATCTCTGCCCTCCACCATCGGCCGCTCGCCTCGCTTGCTGCGTGTTGCTTCCTGCTACTATACGCTGCCCTACCGCTGGTACACTGCTGCGCCATGCCCTCGACACCGCCATGGACAAATGTGGCGGAGGGATTGTTAATGGAGTACGAGAAGGAGGTGGCGGAGAAGGTCTGGAGAGGCAGGAGGTCTAGGGCGGTGTCACCTGGGTGTGGTGGAGGTGTTTATGCAAGAAGGAGCCAGAGTGGAAGGAGAGGTCACAATTGGAAAGAATCGAAAAAAAATCATAACCCGGAGGGGTGATTTCCTTCAATAGGTGGAAAACATAGGAAGTATTGGTTGTTATCAAGGAAAGGTAAAAATTTAGGAAAGTTAGGGTTTTTGAATTGATTTCTATGCAAATGGGGTTTTATTGTTTGGTAACGTGATATCGGTACCTGCCCGTTTGTGACGTGTCTGATTAGGAAAGTTTGCAAATGTTAAGAAACTATTTATTGGGAGGAAAGTTGTGATGTGTCTATTATTTGTTTCCTAAAACAAATTTCACTAATAAGAGAAATCGATTGATTTAGATAAGTTAGGAAAGTTAGATTAAAATGTATTATTTGTTTCCTGAAAATATGTTATTTGTTTCCTAAGACAAATTGAACCATTAAAAGAAATCGATTGATTTGCATAATTTAAGGAAGTTAGATTAAAATGTATTATTTGTTTCCTGAAAATTTGTTATTTGTTTCCTAAAACAAATTGAACCAATAAAAGGAATCGATTGATTTGCATAGTTTAAGGAAGTTAGATTCGTGATTTGTTATACGTTAGGAAAGTTCTGATTGTAATAAAGAGTGAAGATAAAAATAAACCGATGAACCAGGGTGGGAGGGGGTGGTGGGAGGAGAGATGAAAAACACCAGCGAAAATAAACTGCGGACCAGGGTGGGAGGGGGTGGTGGGAGGAGAGACGAAAAAAACCCAGCGAAAATAAACCGCGGAGACGATTCACCAACTCGTCCATTAGGAGTAGAGAAAATCTCGTGAGCTCCGTTAGCGAAAGAAAACAAAGGACCACTTCAAGGTACTGTAATGAACTCATTATTTATTTATATTGGTGTTAAACCTACTGTATTCCAACTTCTCTATGGTTTATAAACTATTTTACTAGCCATAGATTCATCAAAATAAGCAAACAACACACGAAAAACAGAATCTGTCAAAAACAGAACAGTCTGTAGAAATCTGTAGCTAGCGCAAGATCTGGAACCCTAAATATTCTAAAATAAATTGCTGGACGTGAGGAATTTATCTATTAATCATCTGCAAAAAGAATTAACTAAATATAACTTTCCAAATAAGAATGGCAGCAGTTCTCGTGAGCGCTAAAGTTTCTGTTTTTTTACAGCAAGATTAACAAGACTTTCCCCTAGTCTTCCCAACGGTTCTACTTGGCACAATCACTAATTAAACACAACCAAAACAGAGGCTAGATAAATTATTTATTACTAAACAGGAGCAAAAATCAAGGAATAAAAATAAAATTGGGTTGCCTCCCAATAAGCGCGCTATCGTTTAACGCCCCTAGCTAGGCATAAAAAGCAAGGATAGATCTAGGTATTGCAATCTTTGGTAGGCGATCCATAAGTGGCTCTCATAATAGATTCATAAGGTAATTTAATTTTCTTTCTAGGAAAGTGTTCCATGCCTTTCCTTAACGGAAATTGGAATCTAATATTTTCTTCCTTCATATCAATAATTGCACCAATCGTTCTAAGGAAAGGTCTACCAAGAATAATAGGACATGAAGGATTGCAATCTATGTCAAGAACAATAAAATCTACGGGCACATAATTCCTATTTGCAACAATAAGAACATCATCAATTCTTCCCATAGGTTTCTTAATAGTGGAATCCGCAAGGTGCAAGTTTAAAGAGCAATCATCAAAATCATGGAAACCTAACAAATCACACAAAGTCTTTGGAATCGTGGAAGCACTAGCACCCAAATCACACAAAGCATAGCATTCATGATCTTTAATTTTAATTTTAATAGTTGGTTCCCACTCATCATAAAATTTTCTAGGGATAGAAACTTCCAACTCAAGTTTTTCTTCATAAGATTGCATCAAAGCATCAACGATATGTTTAATAAAAGCTTTATTTTGACTATAAGCATGAGGAGAATTTAGCACCGATTGCAACAAGGAAATACAATCTATCAAAGAGAAATTGTCATAATTAAATTCCTTGAAATCCAAAATAGTGGGTTCATTAATATTTAAAGTTTTGACTTCTTCAATCCCACTTTTAACAATTTTAGCATCAAGATCTAAAGCCTCCGAATTTTTGGAACGCCTTCTAGGTAGAGGTGGATCATATTCAGTCCCATCGTTATCAAGATTCATATTGCAAAACAAATATTTAATAGGGGACACATCAATAACTTTTAGATCTTCATCTTTATTATCATGGAAACTAGAAGAACATGCTCTTATAAAGGAATCTTTCTTAGCACGCATCCTAGCGGTTCTTTCTTTGCACCCATCAATGGAAATTCTCATGGCTTTGAGAGACTCATTGATATCATGCTTAGGTGGAATAGATCTAAGTTTCAAAGAATCAACATCAAGAGAAATTCTATCAACGTTCCTAGCCAACTCATCAATCTTAAGCAATTTTTCTTCAATCAAAGCATTGGAATTATTTTGCTAAGTAATAACTTCTTTAATATTAGATTCAAAATCAGAGGGCATCTTATTATAATTTCCATAAGAATTGTTGTAGGAATTACCATAATTATTATAGAAATTACTAGGATAAGGCCTAGGATTAAAGTTTCCTCTATACGCATTGTTACCAAAATTATTCCTACCAACAAAATTCACATCCATAGATTCATTATTATTCTCAATCAAAGTAGACAATGACATATCATTAGGATCAGAAGAAACACTCTTATTAGCAAATAGTTTCATAAGTTCATCCATGTTTCCACTCAAAACATTAATTTCTTCTATCGCATGCACTTTCTTATTAGTAGATCATTCAGTGTGCCATTGAGAATAATTAACCATAACATTATCTAGGAGTTTAGTAGCTTCTCCTAAAGTGATTTCCATAAAAGTGCCTCCCGCGGCCGAATCTAAAAGATTTCTAGAAGCAAAATTCAATCCGGCATAAATTTTTTGTATAATCATCCACAAATTCAAACCATGTGTTGGGCAATTACGTATCATTAATTTCATCCTCTCCCAAGCTTGTGCAACATGTTCATGATCAAGTTGCTTAAAATTCATAATATCGTTTCTAAGAGAGATGATCTTAGCGGGAGGAAAATACTTAGAGATAAAAGCATCTTTGCACTTATTCCAAGAATCAATACTATTTTTAGGCAAAGACAAAAACCAAGCTTTACCACGATCTCTAAGCGAAAAAGGAAATAGCTTCAATTTAACAATAGTGTTGTCCTCATCTTTCTTCTGTTGCATATCACACAAATCAACGAAGCTATTTAGATGGGTAGAGGCATCTTCACTAGGAAGGCCGGAAAACGGATCTTTCAAGACAAGATTCAGCAAGGCAGCATTAATTTCACAAGATTCAGCATCGGTAAGAGGAGCAATCGGAGAGCTAATAAAATCATTGTTGTTGGTATTGGTAAAGTCACACAATTTAGTGTTATGTTGAGACATCGTGACAAGCAAGTAATCCAACACACAAGCAAACGAGGAACGGGCAAAAAGAGGCAAATAGAGAAAGAGAGGGAGGATAGAGAGAGAGGGAGGATAGAGAGAGAGAGAGGGCGAATAAAACGGCAAGGGTGAAGTGGGGGAGAGGAAAATGAGAGGCAAATGGCAAATAATGTAATGCGGGAGATAAGGGTTTGTGATGGGTACTTGGTATGTTTGAGTTCTGCGTAGACCTCCCCGGCAACGGCGCCAGAAATCCTTCTTGCTACCTCTTGAGCACTGCGTTGGTTTTCCCTTGAAGAGGAAAGGGTGATGCAGCAAAGTAGCGTAAGTATTTCCCTCAGTTTTTGAGAACCAAGGTATCAATCCAGTAGGAGGCTATGCGCTAGTCCCTTGCACCTGCACAAAACAAATAAATCCTCGCAACCAACGGATAAGGGGTTGTCAATCCCTACACGGTCACTTACGAGAGTGAGATCTGATAGATATGATAAGATAATATTTTTGGTATTGTTATGATAAAGATGCAAAGTAAAATAAAAGGCAAAGGAAATAACTAAGTATTGGAAGATTAATATGATGGAAGATAGACCCGGGGGCCATAGGTTTCACTAGTGGCTTCTCTCGAGAGCAAAGGTATTCACGGCGGGTAAACAAATTACTGTTGAGCAATTGACAGAATTGATCATAGTTATGAGAATATCTAGGTATGATCATGTATATAGGCATCACGTCCGAAATAAGTAGACCGACTCCTGCCTGCATCTACTACTATTACTCCACACGTCGACCGCTATCCAGCATGCATCTAGAGTATTAAGTTCAAGAGAACAGAGTAATGCTTTAAGCAAGATAACATGATGTAGAGGGATAAACTCATGCAATATGAAATAAACCCCATCTTGTTATCCTTGATAGCAATAATACAATACGTGCCTTGCTGCCCCTACTGTCACTGGGAAAGGACACCGCAAGATTGAACCCAAAGCTAAGCACTTGTCACATTGCAAGAAAGATCAATCTAGTAGGCCAAACCAAACAGATAATTCGAAGAGACTTGCAAAGATAACCAATCATACATAAAAGAATTCAGAGAAGATTCAAATATTGTTCATAGATAAACTTGATCATAAACCCACAATTCATTGGTCTCAACAAACACACCACAAAATAAGATTACGTCGAATAGATCTCCACAAGAGAGGGGGAGAACTTTGTATTGAGATCCAAAAAGAGAGAAGAAGCCATCTAGCTAATAACTATGGACCCGTAGGTCTGAGGTAAACTACTCACACTTCATCGGAAGGGCTATGGTGTTGATGTAGAAGCCCTCCGTGATCGATGCCCCCTTCGGCGGAGCTCCGGAACAGGCCCCAAGATGGGATCTCGTGGATACAGAAAGTTACGGCGGTGGAATTAGGGTTTTGGCTTCGTATCTGATCGTTTGTGTCGGCGTTCTGGGAACGGGGGTCCCCAGACTTGCCTGCCTGTGGCCTGCGGCGAGGCTCAAAGGGGGGCCCAGCACGGCCCATCTTCATCAACACAGACCCAAGACCCTCGCGAGGGGCCAAGCCTTGCGGGGCGGACGACGCGGAGCTTCCTCAGGCACGGCCTCATCAGGCTGGCTCGCGAGGAGGCGGAGAGATCAAGGCGGGGTACCTCACGAGGTGCCCGTGACGCAAGCCATGACGACCGAAGGCGCCAGGCGGGTGCCAGCCCGCGTAGCGTCCTCCTTTCCTCTTTGGTGCAAAGGGAGCAAGCGTAGCCATGGAGTACCGAGGCATCAGGCAAAGGTTGCCATTTCGGTGCAACAAGACCAGGACCAGGAGGACTGCAAGACGGAGGTCATTGTGGAGCCCAAGACGGCGTCACCACCAAAGCTTTGTGCAGGCGAAGACTACTTTTGTCAGGATAGCTAGTACTAGCTGTCCCCCTTCAAATTAGCCTGCCATTGTTGGCTCCCTTCCCGCTCGATATTTGGGAAGAGGACTAGGGCCACTATAAATAGGACCAGCCACCCACAGAACAAGGGAGGAGAGAATCAGAATCAAAGAGAGAAAGAGAGAAGGGTGACTGAACTCCTCCCAGCAGTTCGTCCCCCCAGCCAAGAACAGACCCTCGCAAGGCTGTTCTTCCTTGTATTTTTCATCATCATCAGCCCAAGAGGCAATCCACCACACCACACACTGGAGTAGGGTATTACACCACAATGGTGGCCCGAACCAGTATAAACCCTGTGTCTCTCGTGTTGTTCTTTCCATAGCTTAGATCTTTGCGTGGCGGAGGGGTGCAGGTAGGTAGGAGGCGAAATCTCCGCGCGCACCCCAGTGTTCGAACCTCAAGGGTCTTCCGGAACCCGAAATCCGACATTTGGCGCGCTAGGTAGGGGTGCGCCGGAGTTTTCTCTTCCGCCACCGCCACGGCCTGCCTCGCGATGAGTAGCGCGTCGCCCGCTCCGGCCACCGGCGCCAGCACGGGGGCAAGGGGGCTCCGAGCCCTGCCCCCAGCCCTGCAACGGGTACGGTGGCCGGACAAGTTCAAGCCAACGACGCTGCCGCGCTACGGCGGCGTGACAGACCCGCTGGCCTTCTTGCTGGCGAGCGAGGAGGCCCTCCTCGAAGCCGGAGGTGACGATAGGGTCGTGGCCAACTGGCTCCCCATGGCCCTCACCAGCGCTCCGCGCACATGGCTGCTCCACCTGCCGGCAGCCTCCGTGGCCTCTCGGGAAGAGGCCCGCAGCCTCTTCCCCGCCCATCGCGCTACACCAACACCCCCGGCCATCGCGGCCCTCCTGGGCGGCTCGCAGGCGCCGCCTACAAGTCACCACATCAAGTCGTTCATCCGCTGGGTCAGCGCCACTTCCACGCGGCAGGGGGCTCTCCCGGACCGGGCGGCGCCCGAGACCGGCCTGACCTTCAGCTCGGAGGACCACCCCTCCAACTCGGCCTGCTCGGGTGCGCTCCCCATGCTGTGCACCCCCACCATCTGCCAGGTGGCCGTCACCAGAACTCTCATTGATGGCGGTGCGGGCCTCAGCATGCTCTTGGTCGAGGCCTTCAACCTCCTCTGCATACCCTGGAACGGCTGCAACCCAGCCGGCCCTTCTCAGGCGTTGGGGGCGGATCATCCAGCTCCTTGGGACAGATCCGGCTCCCAGTAACCTTCGGCACCTACAACAACTTCTGCACGGAGCTGGTCGACTTCGACATCGCCCCCATCGGCCTCCCCTACAACACCATCCTCGGCTACCCAGCGCTGGCCCAGTTCATGGCCGTGACGCACCCGGCGTACAACCTCATGAAGATGCCCGGGAGCAGCGGTGTCCTCACCGTGCACGGGGACACCAGAGACGCGCTACGGGTGCTCAAGCTCGCCTTCAAGACGGCGGCGTCGGCACAACCCGCCGACTTGGAGACCCCCGAGCCCAAGGGGGCTGCACCCGCCAAGAAGAAACAGTTGTTCACCCAAGACAAGGCGGAAACCAAGCAGATACCCGTCGATGAGGACGGGTCCACCAACGCCACTTTCACCATAGGCGCCAACCTCGAACCCGAGCAGGAGGAGGCCCTGGTCGGGTTCCTGCGTGCAAACAAGAAGGTATTCGCTTGGGAGCCTAACCAGTTGGCAGGGATCCCTAGGAGTGTAATCGAGCAGCACCTCAATGTGTGCCCCAACGTGCGCCCAGTGAAGCAGAAGGCCAGGCGGCAGTCCACAGAAAAGCAGGCCTTCATCGTCCAAGAGACCCGCAAATTAGAAGCCGCTGGGGTCATTCGCGAGGTCCGATACCCGGATTGGTTGGCCAACCCTGTCGTCGTGCCAAAGAAGGGAGGGAAGGAGCGCATGTGTGTCGACTTCACCAACCTCAACAAAGCATGCCCGCAAGATCCGTTCCCGCTCCCCCGCATCGACCAGATCGTCGATTCCACCGCGGAATGCGACCTACTATGCTTCTTGGATGCCTTCTCTGGGTATCACCAGATCAAGATGGCGGTAGAAGACGTCGAAAAGACAGCCTTCCTAACCCCATGTGGGGTGTACTGCTACACATGCATGCCATTCGGGCTGCGTAACGCAGGGGCGACCTTTCAGCGGCTGATGCACATCACCTTGGGCCCGCAGCTCGGGAAGAATGTTGAAGCTTACGTCGATGACATTGTGGTAAAGTCTCGGGAGGCCAGGACCTTGATACAAGACCTGGAGGAAACCTTCGCGAGCCTCAACACAGTGAACCTACGGCTCAACCCAGAGAAGTGTGTGTGTTCGGAGTCCCCTCGGGCAAGCTCTTAGGTTTCCTCGTGTCCCACTGAGGCATCGAGGCTAACCCGGAAAAGGTCAAGGCGGTGGAAGACATGAGCCCGCCAAAGACCCTCAGAGAAATGCAGAAGCTCACGGGGCGCATGACCGCGCTAGGGCGCTTCATCTCCAAGTTGGGGGAACGAGCGCTGCCCTTCTTCCAGCTAATGAAGAAAAAGGGGCCCTTTGAGTGGACTGAAGAGGTCGACAAGGCGTTCCAGGATCTCAAGAGATACCTGACCAGCCCGCCGGTCATGGTGGCTCCGCGCCCTCAAGAGCCCCTGGTGCTTTACCTCGCCGCCACTCCCTACTCCGCCAGCGCGGCCCTGGTGGTGGTTAGAGCGGAGCGTCGAATCAGAACCGCAGCAGCAGCCCGGGACAAGGCAAAACAGGAACAAGGAAGGCCCACAGGAACCGCCACCGCGGCTGAGGAGGATCAGCCGCTGCAGAGGAGTGCACCGGAGGCGGAAGAGGCCCCTCTCCCACATGGCCCGCCTCAGGAGGCCTCATCGCCTCAAGAGGCGCCACGGTCTCCGAAGGGAGCCGCCAGCACTGACACACCCAACCTCGTTGAGCACCCGGTGTACTTCATCAGTACGGTGTTGCGGGATGCGAGGGCGCGGTACCCCATGCCTCAAAAACTCCTCCTCGCGCTACTGGTGGCCTCGCGCAAGCTGCGGCACTATTTTCAGGGTCACCCCATCAAGGTCGTCTCGTCATACCCCCTGGAGAGAGTGCTCAAGAGCCCTAACTCAGCTGGAAGGGTCGCTGAGTGGAACATAGAACTGCAAGCGTTTCAGCTCGAATTCAGCACGACCAGAGTCATCAAGGGAGCAGCGTTGGCGGATTTTGTGGCAGAATGGACGGAGGCACCAGGCCTCAAGGCAGACGAGGATCGGTCCCTCTCCCCGGGAAGTGAGGCGCCAGAAGGCTGGGTCATGTACTTCGATGGGGCGTTCTCCAGGCATGGCGCTGGGGCTGGGGCGGTGCTTATATCGCCCACTCAGGACAAGCTCTACTACGCTGTGCAGCTCTGTTTCCAGCAAGGTGAAAAGGTCTCCAACAACATAGCGGAGTATGAAGGTTTAATAGCGGGCTTGAAGGCCGCAACTGCCCCGGGGGTGAAACGCCTCACCATCAAGGGCGATTCGCAGCTCCTTGTCAATTTCTCCAACAAGGTGTACGAGCCGAAAGATGAGCACATGGAAGCCTACCTTGCGGAGGTCCGCAAGATGGAGAAGCAGTTCTGGGGGTTGTAGTTGCAGCATGTGCCCCGTGGCACCAATCAGGAGGCCGACGACATCGCCAAACGGGCGTCCAGGCAGTTACCTCAGGAGCCTGGCATTTTCGAGGAGCGGCTCTTCAAGCCCTCAGCCCTACCGTCATTGTCAAACACGGCTCAGCCTCGGGAGGAGCTCCCCCAGCCGCCTGCCTCGGGAGCTCCGGCCTGTGGCTCGGCCTCAGGAGCACGCCTGCTCCTGATGATGGAACCTCAGGAGAGATGCTGGATCACGGAGCTCCGGAGTTACTTAACACAAGGGACCCTGCCGGAGAAGGAGGAGGAAGCGGAGCGAGTGGCACGCCAGGCCACGGCATACTGCATCAAGGATGGAGAGCTCTACCGGAAGCGACCAAATGATGTGTCATTGCGCTGCATCTCCAGGGAGCAAGGGAAGGAACTGCTGGAAGATATACACGGCGGAGACTGTGGACATCATTCATCATCACGGACCCTCGTCGGCAAGGCGTTCCACAGTGGGTTTTATTGGCCCACCGCACTCAACGACGCCGTTGAACTAGTGAAAGCTTGTGAGGCCTGCCAGTTCCACGCCAAGAAGATCCATCAGCCAGCAGGAGGCCTGCAGACTATACCCCTTTCGTGGCCGTTCGCAGTCTGGGGGCTGGAAATCTTGGGCCCGTTTCCTCGGGCGCCTGGGGGCTACCGCTACCTCTACGTCGCCGTGGACAAGTTCACCAAGTGGGCCGAAGTAGAGGCTGTCCGCACTATTCCCGCGGGTTCCGCGGTCAAGTTCATCAAGGGCATCGTGAGCCGGTTCGGGGTGCCAAACCGCATCATCATGGACAACGGTTCGCAGTTCACCAGTAACCTCTTCAAAACATATTGTGCTAACCTTGGAACGCAGATATGCTACGCTTCGGTGGCGCACCCCCGAAGCAACGGCCAGGCCGAGCGAGCCAACACAGAGGTCCTGAGGGGCCTCAAGACCAGGATGTTCAAGAAGAAGCTGGAGGCCTGCAGCAGAGGTTGGTACGACGAGCTTCAGTCCGTGTTGTGGTCCATCCGCACAACCGCGACCAAGCCGACTGGAGAGACCCCGTTCTTCCTGGTCTACGGAGCCAAAGTGGTCCTCCCTCACGAGGTCAGACGTCGCTCCGCGCGGGTCCTGGCGTTCGACGAGGCGCAGCAGGACGCCATGCGGGGGATGGACCTCGTGGTGGGGGAGGAACGTCGCCGAGAAGCCGCGCTGCGAGCGGCGAGGTACCAACAGGCACTGCGGCGATATCACTGCCACATCATCCGCCCCAGAACTCTCGAGGTAGGAGACCTCGTGCTCAGGCGGGTTCTCTCCAGGGAGGGGTTGCACAAGCTCTCTCCCATGTGGGAGGGCCCGTTCAAAGTTGTTCATGTTTCCAGGCCCGGCTCCGCGCGCTTGGAGACTCAGGAGGGGGTGCCGGTCCAGAACGCATGGAACATCCAGCACCTCTGGAGGTTCTACCCCTAAAAGGCCCAGAGCCTGTGAAGAAGGCGAATGCCTGTGAAGCTGTCGCATTTTGGAAAAGGCCCAGAGCTTGTGAAGAAGGCGAATGCCTGTGAAGCTGTCGCGTTTTGGAAAAGGCCCAGAGCCTGTGAAGAAGGCGAATGCCTGTGAAGCTGTCGCGTTTTGGAAAAGGCCCAGAGCCTGTGAAGAAGGAGAATGCCTGTGAAGCTGTCGCGTTTTGGAAAAGGCCCGAAGGCTGTGAAGAAGGCCAACACCTGTGAAGCTCGCCGCCCGTGACACTCTCACGTAATAATGAGTTGGGCCTGTACACGCCCCGGAGTCTCAGGAGCGCCGGCCTCAGGCCTTGGGGCTCCCTCCCACGCCCAGTGGCAGCACTTAGCTCCGCGCTGGTGAGAAGACTTCGAAGACTAGATTAGGTGCCGGACGCGGCTTTTCATTTGCTTTCCGCAGTTGGCTTGTTCCTTCTCATTCGAAGTTTTATTGAAGTTGTTGCCGTCTTTGGCTTGTGGTTCTTCGACTTTTCACTCTCCTGCCTCGATTTCTCTTATGCAAGGCCTCGCGAGGGGGGGGGGGACCGCCGAGCGCCCTCGCAAGTGTTCCCGTCCTAGTCGTTCAAAGGGTTTGCGACCTGGGTCCATTACAGGAGCACCCCTCCAGTCCGTGCCCCACGGGCATCGCGACACGAACACAGGGCCTAGGGCGGTCGCCCCCCATGGCTGGGGCCGGGAACTATCCACACGCGGGCACGTAGCCGAAAGGCACGATAACGGAAGCAAAACGATGATTAACAGCAATAACCCAAACACGCCCCCGCGGGGCTCCACACTACTGTCTTTTTAACGCAGGAAAAAAGGAAAAGAAAGAACAGATCAGGCGCAGCTCGCCTCACACTGGCTTGTAGGGAAAACTCGAGCTACCTCCGGGGCTCAGGCAGACTCCCTCTCGTGCTTCACCGGGGTGCGACGGCGGGCGGACACGCTACCACCTCCCAAGCAGATGCGACGGTGTGGAGGCTGACCGCGGCCACCGCTGGAAGAGTCGCCGCCTGAAGAAGAACCAGAGAAGCTTGGGGAACCCCGAGCGCCGCCAGTCACGTGAGCGCTGTCTTCTCCATCGTCGCTGGAGCTGGGTTCCCGGCCGCGGTCGTCGTCCTCGGGGAAGCACCCTGCGCGGCGACCATCTTCCCCAAACACCCTCACATAGAGGGTGGCATCGCCGTCAAACTTGAAGTGCAGGGTGCAACGACGGCTCAGGCCACACGCGCGGGCAAACGTCTGCCAACCGCGGGCCAGGGCCAGGCTCCCAGCTGCGGAGACCTCCAGTGAAGCCCATGAGGCCCGGCTGCAGCAGCCGTCGGCTTGAAGCCAGAGGCCGCCCGGGGCGCCGACCGGGAGCTCGCCAAGGAGGAAGTGAGGAAGCGGAAGCCGGGTGCTAGTCGGCACCGCCGACCACACGATGAACTCCAGCAACACCTCTGCAGCGCGGCCTAGGGGGACGCATGACCGGAGCGCGCCCCCGGCCGCAGCAATCCGCCCGCCGCCGCGCTGGAAATCATCTCCACGGCCGCAGGGAGCTGCCATGGTGGCCACAGGACGTTTGCGAGGGCGCCCTCGGCCGCGCTTGGGCGGGGGAGAGGCAGGCTCAACCTCGTGAGCCTTCCCCTTCTCTACGGCCGAGAACCTCTTCGACGGGGCCATAAAGAAGAAGGAGAAGCAAGGGGGGATAAACTGGAAGGGCGCGCGCCATTCCGTAGTTATGGCCGGCGAAGGCCAACCGTCGACCTCCATGATCGCAGGTAATCATGACCCGCTTTGCATGCAGGGACTTGTCCAATCCATGTAGTTGCCGAGGCGCCATGGGGAAGTGGAGACGCCCATGTCCAATCAACTGCCATGCGGCGCCCAAGGCCGCATGCTGTTAGGGCCCGCGGCGCTTCGCTCTTGCCCTTCCGCCTCCCCGCACGGCCAAGTCCGGGCGCGCCTCGGGCCCGGGGGCTACTTTCGACGTTCTGGGAACGGGGGTCCCCAGACTTGCCTGCCTGCGGCCTGCGGCGAGGCTCAAAGGGGGTCCTAGCATGGCCCATCTTCATCAACACAGACCTAAGACCCTCGCGAGGGGCCAAGCCTCACGGGGCGGACGACGCGGAGGTTCCTCAGGCACGACCTCATCAGGCTGGCTCGCGAGGAGGCGGAGAGATCAAGGCGGGGTACCTCACGAGGTGCCCGTGACGCAAGCCATGACGACCAAAGGTTCCAGGCGGGTGCCAGCCCGCGCAGCGTCCTCCTTTCCTCTTTGGTGCAAAGGGAGCAAGCGCAGCCGCGGAGTACTGAGGCATCAGGCAAAGGTTGCCATTTCGGTGCAACAAGACCAAGACCAGGAGGACTACAAGAAGGAGGTCATTGTGGAGCCCAAGACGGCGTCACCACCAGAGCTTTGTGCAGGCGAAGACTACTTTTGTCAGGATAGCTAGTACTAGCTGCCCCCCTTCAAATTAGCCCGCCATTGTTGGCTCCCTTCCCGCTCGATATTTGGGAAGAGGACCAGGGCCACTATAAATAGGACCAGCCACCCACAGAACGAGGGAGGAGAGAATCAGAATCAGAGAGAGAAAGAGAGAAGGGTGACTAAACTCCTCCCAGCAGTTCGTCCCCCAGCCAAGAACAGACCCTCACGAGGCTGTTCTTCCTTGTATTGTTCATCATCATCAGCCCAAGAGGCAATCCACCACACCACACACTGGGGTAGGGTATTACACCACAACGGTGGTCCGAAACAGTATAAACCCTGTGTCTCTCGTGTTGTTCTTTCCATAGCTTAGATCTTTGCGTGGCGGAGGGGTGCAGGTAGGTAGGAGGCGAAATCTCCGCGCGCACCCCAGTGTTCGAACCTCAAGGGTCTGCCGGAACCCAAAATCCGACAGTTTGGGGGTACGTAGGTATATATAGATGGAAGAAGTACGTCGGTGGAGAAACATGGGGCCCACAAGGGTGGACGGCGTGCCGGGGGGGAGGTAGGCGCGCCCCCCCTACCTCGTGGCCTCCCTATTGGTTGCTTGATGTAGGTGTCGGCGTTCTGGGAACGGGGGTACCCAAACTTGCCTACCTGCGGCGTGGCTCAAAGGGGGGCCCAGCACGGCCCATCTTCACCAAGACAAACCCAAGACCCTCGCGAGGGGCCAAGCCTCGTGGGGTGGACGACGCGGAGCTTCCTTAGGCGCGGCCTCGTCAGGCTGGCTCACGAGGAGGTGGAGACATCAAGGCGGGGTACCTCACGAGGTGCCCGTGACGCAAGCCATGACGACCGGGGGCGCCAGGCGGGTGCCAGCCCGCGCAGTGTCCTCCCTTCCTCTTTGGTGCAAAGGGGGCAAGCGCAGCCGCGGAGTACCGAGGCATCAGTTAAAGGTTGCCATTTTGGTGCAACGAGACCAAGACCAGGAGGACTACGAGACGGAGGTCACCGTGGAGCCCAAGACGGCGTCATCACCTGAGCTTTGCGCAGGCGAAGACTACTTTTGTCAGGATAGCTAGTACTAGCTGTCCCCCTTCAAATTAGCCCGCCATTGTTGGCTCCCTTCCCGCTCGATATTTGGGAAGAGGACCAGGGCCACTATAAATAGGACCAGCCACCCACAGAGCAAAGGGGGCTGAGAGGTTGGAAGGAAAGAGAGGGGTTTCGATCAGAAAGAGAGAGAGAAAGGCGACTGAACTCCTCCCAGCAGTTCATCGCCCCAGCCAAGAACAGACCCTCGCGAGGGTGTTCTTCCTTGTATTGTTCATCATCATCAGCCCAAGAGGCAATCCACCACACTGCGCACTGGAGTAGGGTATTACACCACAACGGTGGCCCGAACCAATATAAACCCTGCGTCTCTTGTGTTGTTCTTTCCTGAGTTTAGATCCTAGCAAGGCGGAGGAGTGCAGGTAGGCAGGAGGCGAAATCTCTGCGCGCACCCCGGTGTCCAAACCTCAAGGGTCTGCCGGAACCCGAAATCCGACATTTGGCGCGCCAGGTAGGGGTGCGCCGGGATTCGTCTTCCACCACCCCGTTCTCCTCCGACCATCAAGCCCTTGTCTGACGCTCGTCAGGCACGCGCTGAGCGCCGGGCCGCGCTCGCTTCCCGCGTCGCCCAGACAGCCCCTGTCGGCGGGCGTCCTTGCCGTTCCCCATCACCTGCCATCAACACCGCCACCGGCCCGGCGGGGGACGAGCAGCAAGCATCGTCCCAGCATCCGTCCGTGCGGCAAGACGGCCGCACCGCAACTCCCACGCTCACCCCAGCTGGTTCTTCGTCCCGCGCGCTCCGCGCGCCCATGGAGGCTCGGGCTGCACTCATCGCGGCGAACGAGCTCCTGCGCTACCGTCCCGTCGACGACGTCTACGAAGAATGGCTCGACCGGGTCGCCGAGCTCGTCCACGCCGCATGGGGCTCTCCTGCGCCGTCCGTTCCGCTGCACCGCACCCCGCCCCGCGCGGGCAATGAAGCTTCGGCGGCGCCCCGGCCGCCTCCTCCTCAGGAAGGCGCCATGGCTCCAAGGCGCGTGGCCCCTGGGCGAAACCCGCTCCGTCAGGCGCCAGCGCAGCAAGAGTAGAGCTGTCAAGAAGTCCCTCGCCCGCAGGAAGCTGCCCGGGCGCTCCCTGCTCCAGCACGTCGCGACCATGCTCCTGCTCCCGCGCGTCAAGACCCCGCGCTGCTCCCAGCTGCAGCGCATGGGGACATGCAAGACCAAGTTCCCCGTCAACCAAGGCCTCCCATGGCCACAGCAGGCTGCCGCGCCTTCACCGCCGAGCTACGCAACGTCACGTGGCCCGGCAAGTTCAAGCCAGACTTGCCTCCTCGCTACGACGGCACGACTGACCCTGCGGAGTTCCTCCAGCTCTACGAGCTGGTCATCAAAGCTACCAACGGAGACGAGAAGGTCATGGCGAACTGGTTCCCCATGGCTCTCAAGGACGGGGCCCGCACCTGGCTCCTGAACCTGGCTCCAGGCACAATCTCTTCCTGGGACGAGATACGCACCCGCTTCATCGCCAACTTCCAAGGCACTCGCGACCAGCCACCCGCCGTGAGCGACATGTGCCGCATCAAGCAACAACCCGGGGAGACCCTGCAGAAGTACATCCAGCGCTTCAACAACGCGCGCCTCAAGATTCCCAAGGTGACTGAGGAGGCCATCATCTCGGCCTTCTCCGACGGCGTGCGCGACGTCAAGATGAAGGAGGAGCTGGCGATGCATGAAGACCTGTGCACTTCCTTGGAACTGTTCAACCTGGCAACCAAGTGCGCCAGGGTCGAGGAAGGGCGTCTCTCCCTCCTCGAGCTGCCTGCCGCAGACCCAGAAGAGAAGAAGCCCAAGGCCAAGGATGCGAAGCGCAAGGGGGCTGCCGTGCTCGCGGCAGAACCAGACACCAAGTGGGGCAGAGATCAGCCCGAACCTTCCAAGGGCAGCCGGTACTGTGTGTACCACGACCTCCACACCCCCAACACCAACGAATGTCAAGAGCTCCGAGCTGTGCGAGAAGGAAGGATCAGCCGTCGCCCTAACCGCAGTGACCGGGGCTACGGCCGAGGAGGAGGAAGGAACGTAGGACGCTGGGAAGACCGTGGCCCGCGCCAAGGGTGGTGCGATCAACCTCGCGAGGATCGCTGGCAAGACCCGCCTCGTGAGGGAGACTGGAGGGATCATCCTCGCGAGGATCGCTCGCAAGGCAATGCAGGCCTCCTACCGCTGCCGCCACAGCCAAGGAGAAACGAGGACCGCCACCAGGACGAGGGGGCTGGGGGTTTCCAGGAGCCGCGCGCGATCGCCTGCATCCTGGGCGGGGCACAAGCCCCAGCCTCTCAGCGCATCTTCAAGCAGTTCGCCCGCAAAGTGAACGCAGTCCTCCCCAGGCTCGAAGCCGCGCGCCCTCTCAGGTGGTCGGCGTGCGCCATCACGTTCAGCTCAGCAGATCAGCTCAAGTGTGCGGCTACAGCCGGAGTTCTCCCGATGCTTTGTTCCCCAATCATCAGCAACGTGGTGGTCACCAAGACCCTCATCGATGGCGGGGCAGGGCTCAACGTCCTGTCCGTGGAAACATTCAAGAACCTCCAAGTGCCCTACAACCAGCTTCAGCCAACCAAGCTTTTCTCCAGTATCACCGATGGCTCCACGGTCCCGATTGGGCAGGTCCGCCTCCCTGTCACCTTCGGGGCACGCGACAACTACCGCACCGAGCTTATCGACTTCGACGTCGCTCACATTCGCCTGCCGTACAACGCCATCCTTGGGTACCCAGCGCTGGCCAAGTTCATGGACGTAACTCACCACGGCTACAACGTCCTCAAGATGCCAGGAAGCGGCGGAGTCATCACGGTGCCATGTGAAGAGAAGGACGTGGTGTGTTCCCTGGAATGAGCCATTCAGGCTGCGTCACTGGAAGACCCGGATCGTGGAAGCAGGAGGCCTCCCGAGACTGCCCCTAAGAAGAAGAAGACATCGTCCGGCCCGACCACTCAGGAGGCAGGCCCCTCTGGGCCCGCACCTGCCCAGGGGGAACCTCCTTCCATCGCATAGGAAAGCACGCCCGGCGCCCTCCTCAGGCAGGGCTCGGGGGCTCTCCCCTGGAGGGACACCGACCTAGCCAGGGTCACGAGGGAGGCGCTTGGGCACCACATGGAGGCGTGTTTCGAAGCACGTTTCCCTCAAGAAGGAGCAAGGCAAGGAGAGCCAGACCCTCAGGAGTTCGTCAGCAAGGCCATTCAGGAGCTACAGGAGTCAAGAGTCATGAAAGGCGGCCGCCGCCTACCAGCAGTGGCTCCCCATCCAGGCGAGAATGGTGGGCTGCGCGTCTGCATCGACATACCAGGGCTCAACCGAGTCGCCTCTCTGGAGCGCCTCTGGCCCTCGCGAGTGGGGCGCTGCGGAGGCCCACCCCACAGCTACGTTCACATGCCTTATGGCTTGCCGAACGCGGCTGACACGTACCAGCGCCTCATGAGGGGCATCACGGGCGCACGAGAGGCCAGGCGTTCCGCAGCCCTGGCAGGGATGGAGATGGCCCGTGAGGAGCCGCCAGCGCCTCCGGAACCTCCCGAGGCCCCTGGGCCTGGGGGCTCGTGAGGATCGGCTCCCGCAGCCCACCGAGCCTGCTACACCAACGCTCCTTCGTCCTCAACATCATCAGGTGACATCTTTCAGGTTTTATTTCCAGCTGGGAGCGCCCCCCAGGGCTACATTATTCCCAGGCCGCGTGGGTCCGTCCCTGCGGCGTGTATCCCTTTTTTTATTCCATGTTGTTAGCTCACCTTGTTGGGGGCGCCCCTCGGGCTGCATGACCCCCCAAGTCGCTCGGGCCTGACCCAGTGATGTCCGCATTCCCAGCATCTATTTGAACGAATCCACTCCTTCGCGGCTAATGTGTTTTACCTAGTTGCCTGCTCAGCTGACGCCAACTAACGGAGCTGCTCCCAAACGGCACGACGCTTGCGCATGGGTCCGTCCCTGCAACACCGACAAACCTGGATGGCTGAGCTCTGGCTGCGGCAGCCCCGCATAGCGTCACCTCATCAAGCCTTCAGTGCCTCACTACCCCTCGGAAGCAACCAACGACGGACTGTCAATTGTCATGGCAACCCCTTGTTTTTTTTCTATGATGGACCTGCAGGACCTCCTGAAGGAGCTGCTTCAGGCGAGGCCCTTGCGGTGTCTCCTTCACTCTCGTCCGCGCGAACCGCTTGCACGTTAAAGGGGGGGTGCCTGAGCATCGCGACTCAGGGCTCCTACTGGCTCTCCAGCCCTCACCCTCTGGCCTTGACCACGGCATCGCGACCTGGCATACCAGCGACGACTGAGACTCGCTCGAGGGCCGGGACCCGAGGATGTAGAGCAGAAAGGGGAGCAAAGGCGAGAAGGGAGAGACACACGAGGACCTCGCCGAGCAACCTCGCGCTTGCCGATGCACGGACCCGGCGACACACTAGAGAGCGGCCCCTGATCCTCGAGATAAGTCATCACCCGGAAGCGCCAGCTGTTGTGGCACCATCCCCGCACCTAATGCTACCCCGTGTTAGCGACGCCGCTCTCCTTTCTCACCAAACAACGGCTGCTTGGGCACCAAAGGGGACCTCCTGAGCATCGCGACTCAGGGGCTCTTACCAGACTCCGGGTCGCTCACGTCCTGGCCTTGACGACGGCATCGTGACCTGGCATACCAGCGACGGCTGAAGCCGCCTTGGGACTGGGACCTGTCGACGTAGAGCACCAAGCCCTCGTGAGGTTCGAAAGGGAGGACTAAGCTAAGAAGGAATGAGCAACTCGCGCAATTCTACGACAAGGGTTATATTAACAAAACAGGATCACAGGCACCTTACAAGCCCCCACGGGACGCGTTTTTGATTCCTCGCAGGGAATAGATCCTAAAGGGACACAAATGCGAGACCCTGCAAAAGACGCCATCATCAACAGTGGGCCGCCAAGCACCGACGCCAACCCCATCCAGATCAGAGTCGACGGCGGCCTGACGAGCCCGCCCTGCTCCAGGAGCAGCGGCAGCTCGGGGGTTCGTAGCTGTCGTCGCTCATCTCCGGAGTCGCGAAGAGCTCGCTGGAGTCGCTGGAACCTCCGACGCCTCCACCGCCTGAGGAGCCGCCAAGGGAGCGGTTGGCGGGCCCAGTCCTCGTCGCGGCAGGGTCCTGGCCACCTTCCCTGGGGCAGCACTCCAGCCGGCGCCCGCTCGCATCGAAGACCTTGAAGAGCATCACCGAAGCACCGTCGTAATCCAAGTGGACCGTGAAGACGCCCCTTACCCTACAAACCCGGGCGATCTCTCTCCAGCCCTGAGTCATGAAGACCTCGCCCGGGGCAACGACCGCGACCTCCGCCTCGGTCGCGAGGGTGCTGCAGCCGGCGTGCTGCAGCCAGAGCTCCAGGGGCTCCCCCTACGGGATGATGGAGGCGAAGAAGGGAGGAAGGCGGATCCAAGACTAAAGAGGAATGGCGATGTGGAGCACGAACTCTTGGGAGGAGCCCTCGGTGTGGACCCCAGGGGGGACGACCCACACCTTCGTGACCCGTCGGCGCCGACGGCGGCGCCGCCCATGGCGGTTAGCATCCGCTCCTTCGGGGCCCTCGATGTGGGCGTACAATGGCAGCGGGGACCCCGGCGGCACCCGCTCGCACCAAGGCCTCGGCACCACCTGAAGGGCCCCCTCGTCCGGGCCACGGGGGGCGAGCCGTTTCTTCGGCGGGAGTGGGTCTGGTTCCCCTCGGGGAGCCTTTCCCTTCTCTACCGTCGAGAACCGGCGGATCGGAGCCATCGCAGTAAGACAGAGCAAGGATCAGGAAGAAGGAGAAGCAAGGAGGGATGGACTGGAAGGGCGCGCGCTGTCCCGTACTTATGGCCGGCGAAGGCCAACCGCCGACCTCCACGATTACAGGTAATCATGACCCACTTTGCATGCAGGGACTTGTCCAATCTGTGCAGTTGCCGAGGCGCCATGGGGAAGTGGAGGCGCCCACGTCCAATCAACCGCCACGCGGCGCCCAAGGCCGTAGGTTGTTAAGGCCCGCGGCGCTTCACTCTTGCCCTTCCGCCTCCCTGCACGGCCAAGTCCAGGCGCACCTTGGCCCCGGGGGCTACTGTCGGCGTTCTGGGAACGGGGGGTCCCCAGACTTGCCTGCCTGCGGCCTGCGGCGTGGCTCAAAGGGGGGCCCAGTGCGGCCCATCTTCACCAACACAAACCCAAGACCCTCGCGAGGGGCCAAGCCTCGCGGGGCGGACGACGCGGAGCTTCCTCGGGCGCGGCCTCGTCAGGCTGGCTCACGAGGAGGCGGAGAGATCAAGGCGGGGTACCTCACGAGGTGCCCGTGACGCAAGCCATGACGACCGGGGGCGCAAGGCGGGTGCCAGCCCGCGCAGTGTCCTCCCTTCCTCTTTGGTGCAAAGGGGGCAAGCGCAGCCGCGGAGTACCGAGGCATCAGGCAAAGGTTGCCATTTCGATGCAACGAGACCAAGACTAGGAGGACTACGAGACGGAGGTCACCGTGGAGCCCAAGACGACGTCATCACCAGAGCTTTGCGCAGGCGAAGACTACTTTTGTCAGGATAGTTGATACTAGCTGTCCCCCTTCAAATTATCCCGCCATTGTTGGCTCCCTTCCCGCTCGATATTTGGGAAGAGGACCAGGGCCTCTATAAATAGGACCAGCCACCCACAGAGCAAAGGGGGCTGAGAGGTTGGAAGGAAAGAGAGGGGTTTCGATCAAAAAGAGAGAGAGAGAAAGGCGACTGAACTCCTCCCAGCAGTTCATCGCCCCAGCCAAGAACAGACCCTCGCGAGGCTGTTCTTCCTTGTATTGTTCATCATCATCAGCCCAAGAGGCAATCCACCACACCACGCACTGGAGTAGGGTATTACACCACAATGGTGGCCCGAAGCAGTATAAACCCTGCGTCTCTTGTGTTGTTCTTTCCTGAGTTTAGATCCTAGCAAGGCGGAGGAGTGCAGGTAGGCAGGAGGCGAAATCTCCGCGCGCACCCCAATGTTCGAACCTCAAGGGTCTGCCAGAACCCGAAATCCGACAGTAGGGTCCAAGTCTCCTGGATCTTGTTTGTTCCAAAAATCACGTTCCCAAAGGTTTTATTCCGTCTGGACTCCGTTTGATATTCCTTTTCTTCGAAACCCTAAAATAGGCAAAAAACAACAATTCTGGGCTGGGCCTCCGGTTAATAGGTTAGTCCCAAAAATAATATAAAAGTGGATAATAAAGCCCAGTAATGTCCAAAACAGTAGATAATATAGCATGGAGCAATCAAAAATTATAGATACGTTGGAGACATATCAGCCCTCCATCCTCGTGGGCCCCTCGTGGCTCCACCGACCTACTTCTTCCTCCTATATATACCTACGTACCCTGAAAACATCGAGGAGCACCACGAAAACCTAATTCCACCACCGCAACCTTCTGTACCCTTGAGATCCCATCTTGGGGCCATTTCCGGTGCTCCGTCGGAGGGGGCATTGATCACGGAGGGCTTCTACATCAACACCATAGCCTCTCCGATGATGTGTCAGTAGTTTACCTCAGACCTTTGGGTCCATAGTTATTAGCTAGATGGCTTCTTCTCTCTCTTTGGATCTCAATACAAAGTTCTCCTCGATTCTCTTGGGGATCTATTCGATGTAATCTTCTTTTGCGGTGTGTTTGTCGAGATCCGATGAATTGAGGGTTTATGATCAAGATTATCGATGAACAATATTTGAATCTTCTCTGAATTCTTTTATGTATGATTGGTTATCTTTGCAAGTCTCTTCGAATTTTCAGTTTGGTTTGGACTTCTAGATTGATCTTTCTTGCAATGGGAGAAGTGATTAGCTTTGGGTTCAATCTTGCGGTGCTCGATCCTAGTGACAGAAAGGGAAACGACACGTATTGTATTGTTGCCATCGAAGATAAAAAGATGGGGTTTATATCATATTGCATGAGTTTATTCCTCTACATCATGTCATCTTGCTTAAAGCATTACTCCGTTCTTATGAACTTAATACTCTAGATGCATGCTGGATAGCAGTCGATGTGTGGAGTAATAGTAGTAGATGTAGGCAGGAGTCGGCCTACCTGTCACGGACGTGATGCCTATATACATGATCATACCTAGATATTCTCATAACTATGCTCAATTCTATCAATTGCTCGACAGTAATTTGTTCACCCACCGTAATACTTATGCTATCTTGAGAGAAGCCACTAGTGAAACCTATGGCCCCCGGGTCTATCTTCCATCAACTAGCTATTTCTGGCACAATTTATTTTGCAATCTTTACTTTCAATCTATACCATAAAAATACCAAAAATATCTATCTTATTATTATTATCTCTATCAGATCTCACTCTTGCAAGTGGCCGTGAAGGGATTGACAACCTCTTTATTGCGTTGGTTGCGAGGTCCTTATTTGTTTGTGTACGTACGAGGTGACTCGCGCGTGGTCTCCTACTGGATTGATACCTTGGTTCTCAAAAACTGAGGAAAATACTCACGCTGCTTTGCTGCATCACCCTTTCCTCTTCAAGGGAAAACCAACTCATGCTCAAGAGGTAGCAAGAAGGATTTCTGGCGCTGTTGCCGGGGAGATCTACGTCAAGTCAAGACATACCAAGTACCCATCACAACTCTTATCCTTCGCATTACATTATTTGCCATTTGCCGCTCGTTTTCCTCTCCCCCACTTCACCTTTGCCGTTTTATTTGCCCTCTTTTTCATTCGCCCTTTCTTTTGCTTGCTTCTTCGTTATGGCTAGTCCTTTATCTACTCCTTTATCTCCCGAGAATGAGGTCCTTAATTTTAAACAAAGGGAGGGAGAAAATCTAAAAGATGCTTGGTTCAGAATTTGCAATGCGCAAAATAGATCTATTAGGAAGCAATCTACTTCCGTTCTTCTTCGCAATTTTTATGTAGGCATCACTCCTTGGAATAGATATATTCTTGATACCATTACCGGAGGACATTTCTTGGGTAGCCATACTTTTGATTCTTATAATGCTATGAGAGATTTGTTTGGCCCACCACCTCTTTTGGTTAATGGAACTATTTTAACTTTGGAACATGTGATGCAACGGCTTGAAATTATTGAAAATAAAGTTGCCACCGTAGAGTTAATTGAAAATTTGGATAGAAAGATCCATAACAAAATTACCCAATACGGATCTAAGGTAGGAGTTTCTCTTACATTTTTTAAATAAAAGGGACCTATGGTTAATGAAAAGATAGATCAAGATTCCACTAGAATTGATAAAATGTAGGATATTATTAGCAACCTAGGGTCTGCCTTTTCTTCCGTGAAAAACACTCCTTCTAATGCTAAGATTTCCAAATTAATGTATGTTCCTAAAAATAAAGGTGAAACTTCTAGTAAGGGAAATGCGGACCTCAAATCCATACGTGTTCACCCCAACTTTCTCACTATCCTTAAGGAACCTTTTGCTACAAATGATTTTCTCGATTTCGTGCCTAGGAGTTTGATAATTAATAAAACTAAAGAAACTCCTAGGAGTTATAGGTGTCTTATTGAAGAATTGCCTACCAAAGTTGGCAATACCTAGACCTATCTTCGCTTGTATGCCTAGCTAGCACTACAAAAAAATACACTTCCGTGATGATACGTGTTTGTCACAGTAGGTCGCATTTTCTGTCATGCATGTACATCCATGACGATTTTATGACAGAATCAAGATAGTCATACCTGTGCTGTCATAGAAGTGTTCCATGACATCACCAAAATTATCATCACGGAAGTGTCCACTTCCATGACGATAAATCCCGCGTCACAGAAGTGCTTTCGTCAAGGGTGACCGACACGTGGCATCCATTGTAACGGAACGCCGTTAAGCTATCGGGTCAGGTTTTGGATCCGATAACCCGTTAACAGCCCCGACCAATGGGGATTTTCCACGTGTAAAATCATCATTGGCTGGAGGAAACATGTGTCGGCTCATCATTGGGAGAGATGTCATCCACTCATTGGACAGAAGGCACCTATGATACGTCGACACGTGGCACGGCCCAACAGAGGCCCATTCCTGTGAAAAGGCCGACCCGTTTGACTTGGTCAAAAGGTGGCGGGCCGGCCCATGTAAAGCTTGCTAACGGCCTGTTCGCATATAGCCCATTTACAGCCCGCTAACCCAAGGCCCGTTGCGCCCTATCCGAATTAGGCCCAGTAGCGTCATATGGGCCACCCAATATGATTCCAGTCCGTTTTCACTTCTGGCCCATGTATGGCCCATGACGTCTTTCGGCCCATATGAGGCCCTATGTAACTCTTGGCCTATTAACGGCCCGTGGTGAAACTGGCCTGTAATGAACAGTGTATCACTTTACACCCATTAACGGCCGTGGTGAAACTGGCCCGTAATGAACAGTGTATCACTTTCTACCCATTAACGGCCCGTTATTCCGTTGGGCCATTTCCAGCCCATGTTATCTTTCGGCCTTCTTAGAGCCCATTTATTCTTGGGCTCATTTCTAGCATTCGTTTACTTACGGCCCGTTACTGTCATTTTCTGCTTGTGGGCCAAATTCATCCCGTGGTTATAGTCGGCCCATTTGTGGTCCATTAATACGTTGGGCCGTTTTCATAGCATCATCAAATACAGCCTATTAACGATGGCCCATTATGGTCGGCCCATGAACGGACGATTCCAACTCTAGCCCGTTTATGGCCATAATGCGGTCTGTTTGGCCCATGTTTGGCCAATCGATCGTACGGCCCATATAAGGCCCATTGATGATATGACCCACAGAAGGCCCATTGTTTCTACGGCCCATAGAAGGCCCATTGTTTCTACGGCCCGTAGAAGGCCCACTGTTTCTACGGCCAGTAGGAGGCCCAGTGTCACTACAGTAAATATTAGCCCATGGTTATTGTGGCCTAGTTTTAAAAAATAGGTTATTACAACCACTAGCTAACCGCGGAAAAAGAACCGCAATGACTACAAGCAAACAAATAAACAAGACAACAAGGAAATAAATAAGCAAGCAACTAACGGTGGGCTATCACGGCTATTACACATATTACATCCACTGGGCATCAAAGTTCGCCACCAGTGCAAATATAGGGAACAAAGCAGCATATCATATACACTGGTTGTCAAAGTTGGCGACCAGCGCAAATAAACGCCGCAGCAAAACAAATCCACAACTGAAACCACTTCAAAAGCTCTCAAGAAACTATATCCTGGGTACCCATAATGCTGGCAAGATGCTTAGCAAGCTTATTAACTTTCTCTTGTTTGGCGCTTAAATCCACCAGCGCTTGCTGTTGCACCAGAAAATATGCATCTGAATTCTGCAGGGACTTCCTCAGTCCTTCAGCTTCCTGTCGCAGCACATCTGATCGATGTCTTTCAACTTGAAGTTGAGACTCAAGAAGACGAACTGATTCAGGCAGCGAGTTCGAAGAGCTTGTGCCAGCAGTAGTGGCCAGTAACTCGAACACTACATCAAGACATGACTTTTGGGTTCCCTCACTGTCGTAAAGATAGTTTTATCAGCTTTCTTGGAGACCAATAGGGATGTCTCACTATCTTGAACCTTATCTGCATTACTTCCTTTACCATTGGATAACGCGGTACTGTTCTCCAATATTTTGTCCGCATTCTAAAAGAGAAACAAGCAGACACATCACTGTCATCAACCTTATCTGCATTACTTCCTTTACCATATGAAACTCATTTTGGTAAATGAGTTCAGTAGTAAAGTGGACAGGATAACATCATGAAACAAACATATATCTATGTACCATGGTCACTTATGGTCTATATCATTCTAGTTTTTGTTGCCAAATCAAGATAGAGACACAGTTCAAATAATATTTGTTCAAGACAAAGCATAATAGAGAGAATATAAGTGTGGGTAACTATAGAGCAATAACAACACTTTTAATGTGCATGACATGAGAACATAATTGTTTATTCAATTGAAACTGAAATCAACATAGAGCAGGTTACAACAGCAAACCAGTTAAAGAAACAGGTTTAAAACATACCTGTTGCGCCATTGGAGTTTCAATTCAATCCTTCAAATTTGAAAATAGTTGGTATGAGTAAATACAGTAATGCAAGAGCAAAGGAGTATGAACCATAGCTACAGAACCTGACCTGAGAACAAATCTTCTGCTCCTTTAAGTGTTGAGTTGGGATTCGGAGTGGTGGTCCTCGTGCTTTGGGCACTGCAGTTCCCTTACTAACTGCTCGTGTTTGGGTGCTCTGTGGTGGAGACGGTGCTGTGTCAACTGGAACTGGGTTACTATCTGCCGGGGTTGGGGTTAGAAGGGGTGTAGCTGGTTCTCTGTCTAACTAGGTAGGGGTACAATCTACGAGAGTCTGGGTTATGTGTGGTGGATCTGGTCCTTCGGCAAGTACAACCGCGGTTCTATATGCATCAACTGGTAGCACTATCTTTTCTGAAGACCGTGTTGTTACTCCCTTAGATACCGCCATCACGCTCTCCAATTCAAATGGCTGATAAACAAGAAAAGTAATTGAAAGTATAGACATTGTATGATAGACAGGTGCAATGGATAGTGGGGAATAAAAGAGGGCATGAAATAATTCATATTTATGTTGTCTAACTAAACATGATAGCATGCCACAATTTCACATATATGATGGCTAACTAAACATGATAGCATGACACAATTTCACATTATGATGGCTAACTAAAAAAGATGGAAAGACATAGTTCAAAATATGAGACTTTGTAAACAGGATGACATGACATAACTATATAATGTGTTTATTAAATAGGTTGGCATGCCATAATTCACATACATTCACGGATAGAATGCCATAATTCAAAATATGATGACTGTAAACACTAAATAGGATAAGATGATATAACTATATGATGTCTTTATTAAATGGGTTGCCATGCCATAATTCAGATAGATGATGTGTATGTACTATGTAAACATGATGGCATGATATAATTCAAATATATGATTTATATAGTAAGCAAGTAAGAAGATGGCAATCCATATATGATGTAAAAACTAAGCAATGCAAGATAACATGCATGACATGGGTAATATAACCCTGCCAAGTTTGAGCATAGACCTCAGGGGGGAAATAGGACTGGTCATCAGTCTTTGAATCCTCCTCTGAGGAGCTCTCTGTAACCAGCAAGATGTCTGCTTCGCAGGTAGCATTGTCTGCTCTGAATACCTTGTTTTCACTCCAGATACTTCCATCACCGCTTCAAATGGCTGATGCACATGAAGAGTAGTTGAATATACAAACGTTGTCGACAAATGGAACACGCAATACAAAAAAATGATAGCATGATATAATTCACATACATGATGATTGGCTAAACAGCATGGCATTGCATAATTCACATATATAATGCCTTTGCAACAAGATAGCATTGTATAATTCACATATATAATGTCTTGCAACAAGATGGCAATGCATAATTCACATATATGGTAATTAGACACTGAACAGGTGGCATTCACACAAAGCATGTCTAAACTAATCAAATGACATGGCAATGTGAGACACCATACGCACGATATGAGCAACATAACCCTGCCAAGTTAGAGCATACACCTCGGGGGGGGGGGGGGAGGGCTGGCCATCTGTCTCTGAATCCTCCTTTGAGGAGCTATCCATAACCAGCGAGATATGTGCTTCGTCAGATAGCATAGTTTGCTATGAAGACCTTGTTTTCACTCCAGAATTTTCCATCATCGTGTCAAATGGCCGATGCACACGAAGAGCAGTTGAATGTACTAACATTGTTGACAAATGTAATATGTAACGAAAAAAAAGGATGGCCTGATATAATTTACATATAAGATGACTGGCTAAGCAGGATGGCATTGCAAAATTCACATATATGATGCCTGGCTAAACAAGATGGCGTTGCATAATTCACATAAACGATGAATAAACTAAACAGATGGCATTCGCACAAAGGATGTCTAAACTAAGCAGATGGCATATTTGATGTATAAAGTAAGCAATGCAAGACACCATATGCATGATATAACCAACATCAGCATGCCAAGTTAGAGAGAAGACCTCATGGGGTAAATAGGAGTTGTCTTCTCCTTCTGAATCCCCCTCAGAACAAATATCTTCCTCTCCATTACAATCCGAAATGCGTGGAGGGGGGCTGCCTTTGCGCCTACCATGGAGCGACGTCTGCATGAAATTTTATTGCCACGCAAGGCTCGTCTCTTTTGCTCTACATGTTCAGTTCCATTGTTTACAATAACTGTCATGCATAGGAATAAAACATAGTGAGATTATGTAAGGAGTGCATGCAGAAATTCAGAGTGATGGTAGCAACCTGTGGATAGACCCAAAACCAATAATAGCAGGCAGATAATGGCTTCAGTTAAAAAATACAGATAATGGCTTCTTTATTGTTTGTTTCCCACCCAACATGAAACTCATAGTAGACACCGGAGATTAACCAGATAGTAGATAGATACTATTGATAGCGGCCCCGATATGTACCCCACAACCATTTAAAAACTCAAGTTTGACCATTAGTTTGGAGCTGACTCAGAGTCTAATTGGTGAACAGGACGATAAAGTAGCATGTAATATTAAGCGATGCATAACGTAAGTAGACACGAAAGAGTGCGACCTCTCTTGCGGACCCGTGTAGTCCTTGAGGTCATCTGCTCAGTTGATGATGGTAATGCAGTTTTCATGGCTGCCAGCGGCGGGGAAGAAGATCTGAGGCGGCGAAAGATAGTTTGGAGGCCGGATCCCTGCTGTGCTGGACCCTTCTGTCGTTGGAGCAGCTGAGCTGGGGTGGACGACAGCGTAGCAGGAGCGGGACAAACCACGCAAGGTTTTCTTTGACAACTATCTATGAGAGAAGTAATTCTGTAAGGGCTCGTTTGAATTGGAGGATTCCAACAATGCAGGGATAGGAAATAGACATGAATAAGATAGGAATGCACGTGCAAAACAAAGAATTTAAAAACACAGGATTTCTGCCAATTTGGGTGTTTGATTCACAACAATTGGAAGATCACAGGATGCAAATAAGCATGGTGAGATTAAGTCAAACCACAAGAAAATGTACGGTTATAATGCTATTATGCTACTATCTCTTAGTCTTGTGCTTCATGAATAGGAATTTGAAAAGGAGGACAAGTGAAAATTAAAATTCCTACATTTTTTCATTCAAGGAGACACTAAAGGAACAAATCCGTGTGCTCAGTGGACAATATATATATAACATGTAGAGTAAAAAAGAGATGCAACAAGTGTACAACCTCTTTCGCGAAGCCATGTCGATCTCTGCGTGATTGGGTTGGCCGGTGAGGATGCTCCGGCTGACTTTGCTATCGGAGGAGGGGAAGAAGATCTTAGGCGTCTGGAGATGGAGCCCGAGGTACTGCTCCGCTGTGATGGAGGGTTTCATCGTTGGAGCAGCTCCGGTGAGTTGTATGATGCCGAGACTGAAGCAGGACAAGAGAGACAACGAACAACGTTAACCTGAGTGGAATTCTAATAGCATCTCCAATACATGACGTAAAAATACATAACCACAAAGTGCTAGATGTAAAATACATCAGCCGCTCATCTCTGAACTTAACTGTCGAAACTGAACTTAACTGTCGAAACTGAATTTTGCTGTCGAAATTGAATTTTGCTATCGAAACTGAACGCACTAGCAAGGTGAGGCTACACGTAGGTCGACTGACTTTTTCATCTCTGGTTAGTTGATTTTGCAGCCGTTGGATACAAAATCAAGGGCCTGCGGTTCATCTTCAACCTCCACCCCCTGAGCTGCTAGCCACCACTGGCCAAACAGCAGCTCCCCGCCACCCGCGGCCAGCGGTGCGCCGCCCCGCCCGCCCCGAAAACACTCCCCACCGCCGGTCCGCCACCGCCCCGGCCATCCCTCTAGGCCCCCCCGTGCCGAGCTTTTTACTTCGGCGATCCCCACGCCACCGCCCCACCAACACCCCGCCACCGCCGGCGACCACCGCCCCCATCCTAAACCCTAAGATAGACCACGGGGTACCTCTCCGGCGAGCCCCCCTCCCCGCTGCGGCTGGTTCTTCCTTCACCCCGGCAAGCCCCCCAGCCCCTAAAAATCGACTGACCCAAAAGTCGATTCAGTCGACTAAAGTGTAGCTAAATCGGAGCAGCATCTCAAGCTAGAGCAAGAGCAGGAGCAGCAGCGCGAGCAAGAGCAATAGCAAGAGCAGACCAGACAGGGGACCGAGAGCAAGATCAGAGCAGTAGCGCGAGTGAGAGCTAAAGCAGCAGCATCTCCTACTGATGTGGACGTCGCCACCGAGGGAGCGACGCTGTGGAGGAAGTGGCCGGCGACGCCTTTGTGGATGGAGCCACGCCGTGTCGGCTCGGGACCGAGCGCTGACAGCATCGTGAGATCGAATCAAGAAGAAAATGCGGCAATTAGTGTACAACCTCTTTGGTGCGCCGATTAGGCCGCAGCTTCATCCGAGGAAACAGTGATGATGATGATCTTCTAGTGGTGCAGGTGAAGACGGCAGTGTGGGAATGGAGGTGGCGCGAAAGACGAGGGGAACGTCGGGGCAACTCCTTGGAATTGGAGGACGGGGTGGCTGAACCGGCGGGACGATGAGGTTGACGACGGATCCTCATCCGGTACGATGGATGAGGGACGTCGAGGTGTTGCTGTGGACGATGTCGTCGGGGAAGAGGCTCCAGCTGGGTGGCGGATGGAGCAGGGTGTGGGGTTTCGTCGCGGGTTTTCGCGGCCTCGGTGTACGAATAGGTGGGCGGATGGGATGGCAGTGGGGAACCATGGCTTAGAGACGTGCTTGTTCGAAATGTGTGGGTAAATTACGAAAGTACCCCCACCGATTTGAGGCGGTTCTTTCGGTTCAGGGGTACCACAGGCATTTCGCGTGTCGGGATTTCACAGGAGGTGGGAGTTTTCGCGCGCATTGTAATTTCGGAATAGCAAGGCACGGGTTGAGATGGAGGGAGTTGTTGGAGCACAACGAGACAAAGATATACCTTAAATATTTCGGGCTAAAAGGCGTGGGTTGAAATTTCCGGACAAGCCTAATGTGTACTGTACCAAATCAATGCGCACTACAAATGTCATTCAAAACTTTGAATTCATGTTATGTTCAATTAAAATATTTCGCTACGTGTATAATGCATGCAATCTACTACTCAAATGAACGTTTTAGTGCATTCCAAACATATATACTACCGCTTCAATATGAACTAAATTTGAATTCGTTTCTCTATTTGAATAAGATCTATAGTAATGATTGTTGTGAAGTCAAAGCATTTGAATTCGTTTCTCTGTTTTAATAAGATCTACAATCATCATTATTGTCAAGTTAAACCATCATTTGTGTATTATCTTCACAGCACACCACATGATTAGTCTCGAGTTACATATGAACTATGTGTACTATATGAACTCGAACTAGATTTTTTGAATCCACTTTATTTTGATTTCAAATCACATTACATTTCTAGCTCTAGCTAGATCTTCATAATCTAAACCATGTCTCATATGTATAATGTGTTTATCACATTATGTATGGTGCCCCGCCCCCTACGCCTACAAGTATTTAGATATGAGTTGCAAACACCACACATTACCACAAATTCAAATAAAATGTGAGAATGTTCGATATATAGTATTGTTTAGATTGTTCGATATTTAGTTGTAAGCTGCAAATGCCACACATTATCACAAATTCAAATAAAATGTGAGATTGTTTAATGTATAGCATGGTTTAGATTGTTCGGCATTTAGCTGTGAGTTGCAAACGCCATGCATTATCACATTATGGTATAACTTGTGCACAACACGTGTATCACCGCTATATTCATGCATGCAATATTTAAAACACTATGATCTCCTATTCAAATATATGAATCCGCTTTCATATCAAAATATGATCTTTGTTAGTCTCTTTCACCCACACAATCCTCTAACCTTTGTAGCTACCACTAACTTTCTCTCGTGCATGCGCTCCCCCTCCTCGCCCTCCCCCTCCCTCGGCATTCTATACACCGGGCACATTCGTTTTTTAGGTCGTTCTCCCAGAGTCTCCACAACTCCTTTTCGACACACACCGATCGATAAATCTCTCCAGCGATGCCTGCCTACAACATACACACACACCTTCAATATCCTCCTTTATGTGTCCTTGCCTCGTGTCTCTCATACGGTCAAACACATGTGTAAACTCTCGCCCCTCTTTTCATCGATCTCACAACCGCACACTCCTCATCCTATGTAGCTAGTAGTTGGGCCTCTCGCACCACCTCCTAGCTCCATTCTCTCTGTCTATCCGTCTCGATGGGCCTTATTTGCCTCTAACAAATGGACGTACACCGACCGATCTCTCGCTATACATATAGCTAGCTAGGTCCTTATAACTCATTTTTACCCACACGTCAATCGATCTACCTCATTAGTTGTGTCTCTCCCTTCCTCTGACAAACAACAATTGATCTACCGATATAGTTAGGTTTGCTTACCAAACACATGGTTCCCCTTCATCATCCATGGATGCGTCCCGATAGATCTATCACGCACAGGCACACACAGAAACACATCCCCACTCTTATTGATAACATTGCAGTTCCACCCTTAGTTTGTCTAGTAGGCCTCTCCCACCATCTTCGAGAAGCAACGCCATCACCCATCCAGCACTCTACCCCTCTCCCTCCCTCGCCCTCCCTCTCTCTCCTCTCTCTCTCTTTGTCCATCATATTTCCCGTCCTTCAGTTATGTATGGATGTCGACCGATCTCCCTCAAGACATAGCTGGGTCTCTCCTTCTCAACACATATACGAGTCGTTCTACCTCTATAGTTAGGCCTCTGCCTACCCCTCCCCCACCCCCTCCCCCAAACACACCGATACATCGAGCGCTCTAGTCATGTCTCCCTGCCACACACAAACTTGACATGTTCCCTCGAACATTCTGGTAGGCCAGTCGTCCTATATCTTTGACTTGCACACACACAATTTCGATGGCTCTCTTCATCGATCTCGCACCCACCCACTTGATCCTCTCTTCGACTCTATCGATAGCTATGACCCCTCCCTCTCTTCTCGTGGATTGCCCGACCCTCTATGTATGATATGGATAGGCCTCCATTTCACACACATTGCATGCAAAATTTTGTTTGAGATGTCATCGGCACATATTCCCACAAATAATTCACGAAATCAACCCCCACCCCAAAACAAAAAACACTCACGAATGCGGTTTGTATCTCTCACACACACCCACGTAGGTGGGGGACGTGCACGAAGAGAAGAGGTGCATGCACGGCGCACGTACTCCCGTCTCTTTCCCAACCACACCCACACGGGTACACGGTGGAGCTCATTTCTATACGAAAAAGGCAGCCCACGTGGTAATTTGGCACGTGTACTGGTTGTCCACTTGGTGGAGGGAGGATCATCTATCACGGGCGAACAAACAAATTGTGACTTGACGTGTTATGTTAAAAAAAGAGGCAAACCATGTGGGGCCTACCTTAGAGGCAAGGCTCTACACTACAAAAAAAGACACATCCGTGACATTTTGGGCCTAATGAATTTTTTTTCTGTCATACATATGACACTTCTATGACGATAATTGTCACAAAACCCGGTATCATCATAGATGTGGTGGGCTCCTACTTCTATGACAAAAAATCATGACAGAAAATGGGCTTTTCATCCTGGGCGGGCCGGAGACGCAGCTGCATGACATTCTTTGGGCCGTCCATGACGGAAAAAACCGTGGTAGAAGCGAGGGGGAGGAAAATTTCGGGGAGTTCCCGGTTACGGTGGGAGGTCGGGGGCCGAGCGATGCGCGTTTCTCTCATACACATACGCGCGTGTGTGCGAGGCGTTGGCTCTAACTGAACCCGAGTGAGGCGTTGGGCTCTAACTAAACCCGAGCGATTGCATTGCAGGCTACGCGTTACTGAACCCGAGCGATCGATCGATGGCTGTTAACTGAACCCGATCGAGCGATTCCTTCGCTACTATTGCTAACTGAAGCCGATCGATGCTGCCTCTGGATGAACAGTGAGCGTTGCGGGGGGGAGGGGGGGGGTTGGATGAACAGTTCCCGGTGGGGGTGGATGAATAGGACCCCGTGGTGTTGCCTTTGGATGAACAGGACCCTGATCGATCGAGCCGGTTGGGGCTAGATGAACAGGACCCCGTGGAGGGCTGGATGAACAGGACCACCCCGTGGAGGGCAGGATGAACAGTAGACGGTGGAGGGCAGGATGAACAGTAGCCCGTGGAGGGGTGGTTGAACAGGAGCCCGTGGAGAGGGCTGGTTGAACAGTAGCCGGTGGAGTAGCGCACGGTGGAGGCTGGATGAACAGGAGCCCGTGGATGAACAGTCGTAGGTGGAGGCTGGAGGAGGTCGATGGTGGATGAACAGTAGCTCGTGGAGGCTGGAGGGGGTCGACGGTGGAGATGAACAGTATCCCGTGGAGTCCCGTTTTGCGGTACGCCACACCCCTCCCGATAAAGAGGACCCCGTTTCGACCGTAGCGCTCCAACACAAGTCCGTTTCGTCCGTTTTGTGGTACGCCACACTCCTCCCGATCAACAGGACCCCCGTTTCGACCGTAGGAGGTCCGTTTCCTCCATTTTGCGGTATGCCAGACCCTTCCCGATGAACAGGATCCCGTTTTGAACGTGGCCGGTCAAACACAAGGTCGTTTCCTCCGTTCTGCGGTACGCCAGGCCTCGTTTCCGTCGCCTGTTCCGTCCAAGCCCTCCCGATGAACACGACGCATTCCGTTGCCTCCCCATGAACACGACGCATTCCGTTGCCTCCCCATGAACACGACGACGACGCTGTTTCTCCGTTCCGACCCAGCAATGTACACGAGCCCTAGCCATATGTATGCGCGAGTAGGCGTTTGAGACCCCGCCCGTATGTACACATAGGTGGCCGTATTTTCTTTCTTGCACCCTGGCCGCTCTACTACGACACCTGCGTGCCTCTACATCGACCAGTATATATGTACGTACACGTTCGCGACCAGAATGACAATGCTACGTACGCTTCGACCAGGTGGGTCCCGACTGTCAGGAACTTCCTTGCGTGCGAAGATGTAGCTGGTGGGTCCCAGCAGTTAGGGGGGCGAAATACGGTGGCCCGTCCGGTGGGTCCCGCTTTTAGGTGGTGGAATAATTATTTTGCACGTAATAAGGAGGCACTTCCTTGCTGCTGCCGTGGACCCAGCTGTCAGCCTCTTCAGGTACAGTCCATGTCCGATGGAAGCCGTTCCTTGACCACGTTGACCACGCCGTGCCAAGAGTACTAGGGCGGTGGACGACGGTGAGGCCTAGGAAGGGGACGACGTGGAGCCAGGGAAGACACGGCAGTGGATGCCCACGCGTAGAGGAGTACGAGGGTTCACTGGTTCGCTGCGGTGTGAGGCTGTCATCACCGCAGAATAACAGGGGGTGTGGGTGAGTAGAGGGATGGCCTGGCCAGCGGTGGGAGTAGTAGGGGGCGGTGAGGCCTCCGACGCATCGTAGCCGGCCACGGGAGGCAGGAGCACGAGGCACGACCGGCGCTGGTTTGGTCGGCTGGAGCAAGAAGACCAGAGGTTGAAGAAGCACTACGGCTGTTGGATGGACATCGTACGGTCACTAGAGCTAGAATCGTGCATATTGACTAAGTTGACAAAGCCCTCTGTCCCCGTCAACTTAGTAGGCCCACAAGTCAGCCTGCCACTATACTGGGTCCCAGCTAACAGGGGGATTATTTATTTTTTTGTGCGTAATAAGGAGGCACTTCCTTGCGTGCGAAGATATAGCTGGTGGGTCCGAGCTGTCAGCGGCGGTAACGTTTTTTCGCGAAATACACAGGCCCTTTCGGTGGGTCCCCGATGTCAGGTGGAGGAATCATTATTTTGTGCATAATAAGGAGGCATTTCCTTGCGTGCGGCCGTGGATCCAGCTGTCGGCCTGTCCACGTAAAGTCCACTTCAGATGCATGTCGGTCGTTGACCACGTTGACCAGGCCGCGCCGAGAGCACCAGGGCGGTGGACGACGGTGAGGCCTAGGAAGGGGACGACACGGAGGCAGGGAAGACTCGGTAGTTGTTTCCCACGCGGAGGGGAGTACGACTGTACGAGGGTTTACTGGTTCGTCTGCCGTCGCCGGAGAATAACAACAGGTGTGGGTGAGTAGAGGGATGGCTAGGCCAGCGATGGGAGTATGGTCGGGCGGTGAGGCCTGCGCGGCAGCACAGCCGGCCGCGAGGAGGAGGGAGCAGGCAGTCCCGCCGGTGCTTGTTTGAGCGGATGGAGCAGGAAGAGTAGAGATTGAAGAAGCACGACGGCCATTGGATGGACATCCAACAGTCAGTGCTTGTGCGTCAACCTTTTTTTAGGAAAGCCTCAAATCTATGCAAAACAACATACAGCCCATCTGCCATTATTTCTAATAATTTACAGCCCATTTGCTAATTCTTAAGGTTTTTTTGGAGCCCGTATTCTTTTTATTAGCATTACAGCCCTTATTGTGGCAACTGTTAAAAAATTATATGAAATTTTGCATATTTCGGTGCGGTTCGAACTGTTTTTAATCCCAAAATTTCGACTCACATTCAAACTGATTTGAAAAATAAATGTATATCAATATAAAATCCAACAAATTATCCACGCATAAAAAATAATGTAATTTAAAATCTTGAAATGAAAAAAAGATATTTGAAACTAATTGCCAGTTTGATGTGTTTTAAAAATGTACAACCCATTTCTCATTACTGATGGGCCATTTTCTCGGCCAGCCGAATGAAAGCTCTCCCCGTCTTGAAAGAATTGCAGCCCAACAGGCCTGACAAAGCGACTTACTTGGCAAATCACAAAAAAACTGGGCTGTGGCCGTGGACCCAGCTGTCAGCCTCTCCCCGTACAGTACTCTTCCGATGGAAGTCGTTCCTTGACCACGTTGACCACGCCACGCGGAGAGCACCATGGCGGTGGACGACGGCGAGGCCTAGGAAGGGGACGACGCGGCAGTGGAAGCCCGCACAGAGAGGACTACGAGGGTTCACTGGTTCAGCTGCGGTGTGAGGCTGCCGTTGCCGCAGGGCCTGGCCAGCGGTGGGAATAGTAGGGGCAGCGAGGCCTCTGCGGCAGCACAGCCGGCCACGGGAGGCAGGAGCATGCGACACGACCGGCGCTGCTTTGGGCGGCTGGAGCAAGAAGACCAGAGGTTGAAGAAGCACTACGGCCGTTGGATGGACATCGTACGGTCACTAGAGCTAGAATCGTTCATATTGACTAAGTTGACAAAGCCCTTCGTCCCCGTCAACTTAGTAGGCCCACAAGTCAGCCTCCCAGCAAGGTGGGTCCCAGCTAGCCGGGGGAGTATTCATTTTTTTGTGCGTAATAAGGAGGCACTTCCGGTGGGTCCGAGCTGACAGCGGGGGAACGTTTTTTTTCGCAAAATACGGTGGCCCGTCCGGTGGGTCCCAGCATTCAGGGGGAAACGATTTTTTTCGCAAAATATTGGTGGCCCGTTCGGTGGTTCCCTGCTGTCAGGTGGAGGAATAATTATTTTCCGCGTAATAAGGAGGCACTTCCTTGCGGCTGCCGTGGACCCAGCTGTCAGCCTCTCCACGTACAGTACTCTTCCGATGGAAGTCGGTCGTTGACCACATTGACCACGCCGCGCCGAGAGCACCACGGCGGTGGACGACGGCGAGGCCTAGGATGGGGCTGTCGCGGAGCCGTGCAAGACACGGCAGTGGATGCCCACGCGGAGAGGAGTACGAGCGTTCACTGGTTCGGCTGCGGTGTGAGGCTGCTATCGCCGCAGAATAACAGGGGGTGTGGGTGAGTGGAGGGATGGCCTGGCCAGTGGTGGGAGTAGTATGGGGGCAGTGAGGCCTCCGCGGTAGCATAGCCGGCCACGGGAGGCAGGAGCAGGCGGCACGACCAGTGCTGCTTTGGGCGGCTAGAGCAAGAAGACCAGAGGTTGAAGAAGCACTATGGCCGTTGGATGGACATCATACGGTCACTGGAGTATTGACTAAGTTGACAAAGCTCTCCGTCCCTGTCAACTTAGTAGGCCCACAAGTCAGCCCAACAATATGGTGGGTCCCAGCTAGCAGGGGGTATTCATTTTTTGGGGCATAATAAGGAGGCACTTCCTTGCGTGCGAAGATATAGCTGGTGGGTCTGACCTGTCAACGGGGGAACATTTTTTTTCGCGAAATACAGAGGCCCTTCCTGTGGGTCCTAGCTGTCAGGTGGAGGAATCATTATTTTGCGTGTAATAAGGAGGCATTTCCTTGCGTGCAGCCATGGACCCAGCTGTCAGCCTCTCCACGTACAGTCCAGTTCCGATGGATGTCATTCATTGACCACGTTGACCAGGCCGCGCTGAGAGCACCAGGAAGGTGGATGACGGCGAGGCCTAGGAACGAAACGACACGGAGCCAGGGAATACTCGGCAGTTGTTTCCCACGTGGAGGAGTACGAGGGTTTACTGGTTCGTCTGCCGTCGCCGGAGAATAACAGCAGGTGTGAGTGAGTAGAGGGATGGCTAGGCAAGCGATGGGAGTACGGTGGGTCCGTGAGGCCTGCGCGGCAGCATAGCCGGCCGCGGGAGGAGGGAGCAGGCAGTCCCGCCGGTGCTTGTTTGAGCGGCTTGAGCATGAAGAGCAGAGATTGAAGAAGCACGACAGCCATTGGATGGACATCCAACAGTCACTGCTCTCGTGTGTTGACTAAGTTGACAGGGTGTTGCGTGTGCATCAACCTTTTTTTATGAAAGCGTACGCGTCAACCTGTAGTAGGTGCACAAGTTAGCCTCAAATCTGTGGAAAACAGCATACAGCCCATCTGCCATTATTTCTAATAATGTACAACCCATTTGCTAATTCGTAAGAATTTTTTTGGAGCCCATCTTCTTTTTGTTAGCATCACACCCCATATTGTGGCCACGGTTAAAAAGTACACGAAATTTTGCATATTTCCGTGCGGTCAACTGTTTTTAATCCAGAAATATCGATTCACATTCAAACTATTTCGAAAAATAATTTATATAAATATAAAATCCAAATAATTTTCCATGCATAAAAATCAATGGAATTTAAGACCTTGTAATGAAAAAAATTGAAACTAATTCCCGGTTTGATGTGTTTTAAAAATGTACAGCCCATTTCTGGGCAAACCGAATGAAACTCTCCTCGTCTTGAAAGATTTGCAGCCCAGCAGGGCCGATAAAGCAAGTAGGCCTTGTTTGGGTATTTCTTTAAAAAAATAGAACTGGGCTAGCCATTTTCAGCAAGAAAAAAACACAACAGGGCTCATGATGTGGTAAACATAAATAAAACCGTGGCTAGACGGGCCACAACCCTCGCACAGCCCCGTTGTTACCCTGATCCGTTGCTGAAACTAGTATAAATAACAACTGCTTGTTCCTCATAAAAAACTGCGCGACTTGCTAGGTCCCTGGTGTCAGCCGCTCGTAGTGTAATTCTCTCATTTATTGACTATGTTGACAATGGCGTGAGCTCCAGATGTCCAACCATTAGGAGGAACCATATTTTTGGGCTTGTACTATAGAGGCACTTGCTTGCGTACTGCCATGACGCTGGTGGGTCCCTACTGTCATCTTCTCCACGTACAATCATCTCCTTGTTCCTCTCGGTTGTTGACGATGTTGACAACGCAAGAGGGCGGCGCACTGCGCACGGTGAGCGAACCAAGGCCGCAAGGCGGAGGACGACGACGAGGCCTCGGACGGAACGAACAGGAGCCGTTGAAGATGCGCCGGTCCAGTCGCAGGCGGAGGGGAGTACGAGGGTTGACTGGTTCGGGCGCGGGTGCGTGTTGGGGCTGACGTCGCTGGAGAATAACATGATGTGTGGGGGAATAGAGGGAGGGACTGGCCAACGTTGGAGGGTACGTACGGTAGGGCGGCGGAGGCGCAGCCAGCCATGGGAGGCGGAGCTGACGAGGTGGTTTGGTTTGGGCGATTGGAGGAAGAAGAAGACAAGAGATAGAAGATACACGACAGATGTTGGATGTCAATCCAATGACTGGTAGGCAGAATCTTTTGTTGACTGGCTAGTAAGTCGACACCACCTTGGATAGGCTATTTCCTCGCGGGTCCCAAATGTCAGAATCCAAATCTGCACGGTCATGCAGCCTTTCCTATGAAAATTTACAGCCCATTTGATGTGCAAGTTCGAAATAAGTTTGTGGGTGCTGGTGGGGGCTAATCACTTGGCTTCTGTAATGCACAGTGAGCTCAAGCTGCCGGCGAGAGTGATGTTATTTCCCTTGGTTTGGATTTGTTACAATATTTCACTCTAAATTAAATGAATGGCAAGCCATTTGCCTTGTTTCAAAGAAAATATGACAGTCACAGCCGAGTTGAAAAGGGCAGGAACATCTAAGTCCAGCTTACAAACTGTACAAAAGCACGAGGGTTAATTGTTCATCAGGTTTACAAAAAAAACCAGATTGAAAAGGGCAACAACATCTAACTCCAGCACTATTTTCGGCAGTCACAGTCAAATGGATCGGTCAGGTCCATAGAATGAACATCCTGGGTCGTAAAATTTACTGGATTATGACCACAATATGTTGTAAATAGAAGCCCGACACGTTCAGAAGCTCTTTTGCCCACCTGAAACTCCTTTTTTTGCTCTTCGACATACCCATCCGTCAAAACCATGCTGCTGATAAACTTAAGCCTGATGGACAATAGTAACCTCGCATTCAGCTGGAAGAATGTGACAAATCTTGTGTTTGCACGGTTGGCTACATATCGTTCTAGCGTTATTGTCTTCAATCGAATCTCACGAGAAGTGAGAAAATCCTGATGCTTACGAATCCACCGATTGGTTATAACTTTCTTACCCCGTCCTATTGCCTAAATAGACATGAAGATTGAAAACAGTTAAGGTCTAAAAGAAGAGTGTCGAAAGAGCAACAGCTGAACGGTTAATTTTAGTACACTATATGCGGGCTTCCAATGTGCGTGAAATTATCACCTTTATATACAACTTCTCCAGACATGGAAAGCATTGCAGCAAGCCAATAATCTTGTTTAGATCAAAACTATTCATTTGGATATATAAGATCTTGACAGAATCCAGCACCATTGATAGGCCATCCATGGAGAAACTCTTCATTGAGCATAGAGCATAATATTAGTACAAAATGTGTACTCCAAGGTGATATATAAATTATGCGCAGAAATTTAAAATGCAGCTTATGGTTACAAGTGTAGATGATAATATAAAGTACCTGAAGAAGTGTGGAGCCAAACACCATATTGAAATGAGCACAGAGATCATGTATTACACCCAAGGTCTCTAGTTTAGGCGCAGAGAGGACAGTTATTTGCAACGGTGAATAATTAGAATCAAGGATCAACCTTTGAAGTGAAGGGACATCTTGGATGATGAGATGCCTTCCGTAAAAAGAAATTCCAATTCTTACAAGGTTAGGCGACTTTATTTGGAGACAACTTATTCTAACTGTGAAAACAAGCACCAAGCACTCCAGCGCAGGGCAATTGGAGTGGATGATGCTGTGCAATGAGGCCTCCGATATACGAACCCGCACAAGTGAAAGTTTCTTGAGAAATGGGAGTCGAAGGTTTAGTACCAAATTGTCTGGTAGGTAGCACTGCACAAAGGTGGCGGTGTGGCGAGAGGACGAAAACCCCGAGATGGACATCGGTGCTGAGGGCACAAGTTCATGGCATTCGGTATGTGGTATGTGATTTCTAGGGGAATAGTAGAACTCAAGCAGCTGTAGTTATGTGAATTCAGGGGATTCCAGCCAGGCGTCCACCATGCAGGGCATGGTATGCTTGCTCAGGTAGCATGACGGGATGCAGAGGCTTTGAACGGAGCCCTGGTGGGAGGAGATGATGGCTCTAGGGATTTCAAAATCATTGAAGAGAGATAGCTGACGACTGTCGAGATTAAGGGGAACGACACGCCATAGAGGGTGCCACCAAATTGAGAGGACTTGGGTGCGGCAGCAATCCTTGGTGGGGAGAAGTGAGATGATCTCCCCAAGGATGGCGTCCAGGAGATCGCTGATGCGGTCCACCCAAGATTCTACGGGTTCCTGGGATCCGGTGGGGGCGGGGTCGCCACTTCTCCCCGTGCTGCCGGGTGCGGGATCTACAACAGGCGTCGCCGCTAGCGGGAGCCTCATCTTCTTGGCGCTGGGGTCAGCCAACTCCATTTTCCTCGAGGGCGTCGCGTCGCGCTCACGGATTTGAGCAGAGTAACGAATGACGAGCCTAGTTGTAGTGCGAGCGAAGAAGAAGGGGAGCTGGGGGTTTTCTGTAGGAGTGAGGAAGAAGGGGAGCTGGGGTTTTCTGTAGGAGTGAGGTGAGGAATTTGGGGGTACGAGTGGAGCGAGCTGACGTGAGGTGGGTGGGAGCGAGGAGGAAGAAGAGCACCCAGGTTTTTGAGTTGATTTTACTATTTACTAGTGTGGATGGGCTGTTTTGTCTTGGGACCCGAGAAACAATTACTACTAGTACAGTGGAGACACTCTACAGCTACACAGAAAAACAATTACTACTAGTACAGTGGAGACACTCTACCGCTTCTGGCTCCTCCTAGGTCATTGAAACGTCTCCCTCTACTGAATGCTGTTATACTTTTGTTCACCGACATGCGGGCCATGCAGCGCGCGGGCCCAAATGCCATCCACCAAATTAGAAGGCAATATGCAGGCGGAGAGTCACCCCGGTCATAGCGCGGCAGTAACGAGCCGTCGTATCACAAAACCCCACCTCCCCGCAGTCTAAGTTTGACGGACGAAGCAACCATCATTTCACTCTTCGCTGAATCCCCTTCTCCCTCACCGTCTTCAAGAAAGGCAACACTTGCATCTGCCACTGTTCTTCTCTCCGAAGGAAGGGAAGGTAAGCGGATCCATGATGTTGGTATATTTTCGTTCAGAGGAAAAAAAAGAACTTTTGCAAAGCAGTAACTGATCCTCACTCTCTTTTTTGTTTCATTGTCATTGTGATTGTGTTTTCCTTTTAGTGGACTCCTAGTATTCGTCAGTTTCATGATGGACCAAGGAGAACCAGGCAAAGATCTGCCGATATTGGAGCAGATGCGGGAGGCTGATCCCCATGAGACAGAGAGCTCCAAGAATATGGAGGCAACCACCGAGGCGACCCCAGATAGTGAGATGGTCAACGCCCCATTTGAGGTTACAGCCCCCGTGGCACTGCAGGAGCAGTTTTCCCCCTTCAATGATGTGTCCGCCCCGCTGAGCTGCCCAAGGTGATTTCCTTCTTTGCAAATCTCGATTGTGGTTTTTCATCTAAGTATGTGGTGATTTTTTTAGAAAAGGAAGTATGTGGTGATTAATAATGCACAATTTTATTAGCTTCGATGCCATGGTATACGTAGTGGTTTAAATAACTTGTGTTTCTTATACTGAAAAGTAATTCAGAATTTGTTTCTGTTTCAATTAGAGCCCTGATGCATACAAGGATTGTGTGGTTGTACATGTCACTCGCTATGAGGCGGACGACCTGAATATACACACTGGGAAAACAGAGTTCTTAGGCTGTTGGATCCTGGAAGCCATTTGCGGTTATACCAATGAAGAGTTGTATTCCAGCCTCACTGTTGTCAGGCGTGTTGTCCAGGGTGTACTAAAGCACAAGAAGTTCAAAGCTACTCCTTCGTTTGTGAGGAATACTGTTCTTGTTAAGCTTACGCAGGAAGATGACGTGGCATGCCTCCACAAACAAGTTTATCAGTCGCAAGGCCACAAGGTTGTCTTCATGAAGGTTCACAGGATTGAGCTGCTGCGGGACGTCCTCGATGATGTTCATGGCAAGGTCCGTCTTGTGTCTAGCCCAAATTAGATCGAGGCATGAAATAGTTGCCCTCGCTAGTGTTTAATAGTAGTTTGGATTATGTCTAATTATCCGAACCTTGCCTGTTATCGACCCCTCTGGGGCTAGTACTCTGTTTGAATCCATCTATGGGAACTGCTGCTACTTTTGTGTGCCCGTGAATCATGTTAGAACCATCGTAATTGTTGCCGAAACAGATGCGTCCTCACTAGTTTTTTCATGAATATGGCATGGTAAGACATAAGTTGTCACGGTTTATCATACGAGCAGTGTGTGGTTTGATGAAATAGAGCACTCGTTCGAGAACCGTGCGCCGACGTATACATAAGTACTTGTAAGCACTGTTGGTGCTACCCCACTTGTAAGCAGTTGTGCAAAACATGGCACATTGGCTCAGCTCGCTTCAACACTAGGCTATCGACCAGCTAACAATCAACAATCTGCTGTCTGACATATAAGCAACTATGTATCTTGTTACAGTGGTTCATGCAGTTAATTGATGCCACAATGTAATAAATTCCAAATGTTCACATGCTAGTCCAGCGCTCATGTGGAACACTCACATTAAACTCGTCTTCATAAAAAACTTGAAAAGCATAAGTTAAGCAATTTTATACATCTCAATGATTCATATAACATAACAAACATATACTAGTTCACAGCAAAACACAAAGTTGTGAGAAGGTTTACATATCAGGAAAAAACAAGCACAGCTTCTCCCTGAGCAAAGGGCCTCCCGGCAGGCTTAAATTTCCTCGAGTTCACTCTGGTTTTTTCTTGTTTCCACCATTCAGGGTTAGGTTCTCTCATTCCAGAATAACCAATTATAATTGTGGTATCAGCTGGAATGCTGAACTGAACCATGCAGTGTACTGACCAGCTGAAATGCTTGTGCATTCCACTAAATTTAAGCACCTCTATTTGCAGAAATAAGCAGACTACAATGCCTCTTGTCCGCGCACCTGTCCAAAAAACCGCCGTGCAGCCGTGCTAGCTAGTCCTTGGTCCATGGATGAACTGGTAGAAAGTGCATTCCGGACTAGGATGCAGTTGTTTTCGCTCGTCCCTGCACTGCAATCAGGAAGTAAAACATACGAATCAGCTTCTTTTAGATTGCGTTGGTCATTCTACCTTAGTTACTACCAATGTAGGGATACCTTGAAGACGGGAGGTTAGACGATGGCAGCGAGGGATAGCCATCTCATTTTGCGCAGTTGTACTAAAACTGAGGTGTGTGCTTTTGATTGCGCGGATAGAAACAATACAGAGACAGACATCCCAAAACGATATGGAGACAGACATCCCTATTTGCGCAAATACGATATACGGTTATTTAAACAGTGACAAATATTACTACTTTCCCCCGTTTCCTCTTAGAACCAAGTCCTAGATTGATGCTACAGCTTTCCCACTTTCTTCCCTGTTTGAACCAACGCTTTGAGTCGACTGTATGAAATAGCTTTACTTCTAATCTACTACTACTATAATGCGGCAGTTTTGAAATTGGATTTACCACTCCATCTTCGGTTCTCCCGCCCAATCAAGCATTGGCTGAAAATCCACCGTTCATTTCCCCTCTCATGCATATCACTGCCGTCCATCAAACAAAGGATGACATGATCTGACGACTAAGAGCTGCCGGATTCACTCCCGCTCCTTGTGCACATGGCCGACTCTGCTCTCCAAGTAAACAAATAAAGAAGTCCCCGTTGAATCTGGATTGCACCTACTGAAGTTGATAAATGTCTAGAAACTGCTGCCACCTCCTCACATGCAAGTACGACAAGTTGGAAAATAGCTAGCACATTTTGGTTCCCCGTTGTCACCTGGGAAATAAACACTCTACTACTAACTAATTTTTTTAGATTACTGTAAAAATGGATTTTTTTAGATGCCGCTATACTGCAAAGTTTACACTGTTCACATAACATAACATTGCATGGCTGATGCTAGCTAAAGTTTTATTCTGCTTCATCGAGAAATGTAATATTTTTATTATTCGCAGAAAAAGTGTAATATTTTATTTCAGTCATACATAAGCTATACCTCAAGCTAATACAGGACATGAGTGTCTATCAGACCTAAATGACTTATTTAGTTGCACAAAATAGTCCATAAACATGCATGTAAACCGTCAAACAACTCTGGAACTATACATCAGTGGAACCCAGGAAACAACATATAATAAAACTACAGCTTTTATCTTGTAATAAAATTCTTACTTGGAACTCAGTTTGATTTGTGCAAGCGATTTGCTTCTTATTTCAGAATAGTCCTTAGATCATGCAAACAAACACACTATGATATCTACTCAAGATACGAGTACCCATTTCTCTCTCTAAAAAGAAGGTATATGAGTATCTATCATACAGAACATACGTGCAAAGCACGTGCCTTAGTAGAAGTCTAGGTTGAAGGAAATATGCCCTAGAGGCAATAATAAAGTTATTATTTATTTCCTTATATCATGATAAATGTTTATTATTCATGCTAGAATTGTATTAACCGTAAACATAATACATGTGTGAATACATAGACAAACAGAGTGTCACTAGTATGCCTCTACTTGGCTAGCTCGTTGATCGAAGATGGTTATGTTTCCTAACCATAGACATGAGTTGTCATTTGATTAACGGGATCACATCATTAGGAGAATGATGTGATTGACTTGACCCATTCCGTTAGCTTAGAACTTGATCATTTAGTTTGTTGCTATTGCTTTCTTCATAACTTATACATGTTCCTATGACTATGAGATTATGCAACTCCCGTTTACAGGAGGAACACTTTATGTGCTACCAAACGTCACAACGTAACTAGGTGATTATAAAGGTGCTCTACAGGTGTCTCCGAAGGTACTTGTTGGGTTGGCGTATTTCGAGATTAGGATTTGTCACTCCGATTGTCGGAGAGGTACCTCTGGGCCCTCTCGGTAATGCACATCACTCAAGTCTTGCAAGCATTGCAACTAATAAGTTAGTTGCGGGATGATGTATTACGGAACGAGTAAAGAGACTTGCCGGTAACGAGATTGAACTAGGTATTAAGATACCGATGATCGAATCTCGGGCAAGTAACATACCGATGACAAAGGGAACAATGTTTGTTGTTGTGCGGTCTGACCGATAAAGATCTTCGTAGAATATGTAGGAGCCAATATGAGCATCCAGGTTCCGCTATTGGTTATTGACCGGAGACGTGTCTCGGTCATGTCTACATACTTCTCGAACCCGTAGGGTCCGCACGCTTAAAGTTCGGTGACGATCGTAATTAGGGTTTTTGTGTTTTGATGTACCGAGGGTGTTCGGAGTCCTGGATGAGACCGGGGACATGACGAGGAGTCTCAAAATGGTCGAGATGTAAAGATCGATATATTGGACGACTATATTCGGACATCAGAAAGGTTCTGAGTGATTCGTGTATTTTCGGGAGTACCGGGGAGTTACGGGAATTCGTATTGGGCCTTAGTGGGCCATACGGGAAAGGAGAGAAAGGCCTCAAAGGGTGGCCGCACCCCTCCCCATGGGCTGGTCCGAATTGGACTAGGGAGGGGGGGCGCCCCCTTCCTTCCTTCTCCTTTTCCCTTCCCTTTCCTCCCCTCCTACTCCTACTAATTGGAAGGGCTCCTAGTTCTAATAGGAAAGGGGAATCCTACTCCCGGTGGGAGTAGGACTCCCCTAGGGCGCGCCATAGAGAGGGACGGCCCCCCTCCTCCACTCCTTTATATACGGGGGCAGGGGGCACCCCAAAGAGACAACAATTGATCTCTTAGCCGTGTGCGGTGCCCCCTCCACCATAATCCACCTCGATCATATCGTAGCGGTGCTTAGGCAAAGCCCTGCATCGGTAGAACATCATCATCATCACCACGCTGTCATGCTAACGAAACTCTCCCTCAACACTCGGCTGGATCAGAGTTCGAGGGACATCATCGAGTTGAACGTGTGCAGAACTCGGAGGTGCCGTGCGTTCGGTACTTGATCGGTCAAATCGTGAAGACGTACGACTACATCAACCGCGTTGTGCTAACGCTTCCGCTTTCGGTCTATGAGGGTACGTGGACAACATTCTCCCCTCTCGTTTCTATGCATCACCATGATCTTGCGTGTGCGTAGGATTTTTTTTGAAATTACTACGTTCCCCAACAGTGCATCCGAGCCAGGTTTTATGCGTTGATGTTATATGCATGAGTAGAACACAAGTGAGTTGTGGGCGATATAAGTCATACTGCTTACCAGCATGTCACACTTTGGTTCGGCGGTATTGTTGGATGAAGCGGCCCGGACCGACATTACGCGTACGCTTACACGAGACTGGTTCTACCGACGTGCTTTGCACACAGGTGGCTGGCAGGTGTCAGTTTCTCCAACTTTAGTTGAACCGAGTGTGGCTATGCCCGGTCCTTGCGAAGGTTAAAACAGCACCAACTTGACAAACTATCGTTGTGGTTTTGATGCGTAGGTAAGAACGGTTCTTGCTAAGCCCATAGCAGCCACGTAAAACTTGCAACAACAAAGTAGAGGACGTCTAACTTGTTTTTGCAGGGTATGTTGTGATGTGATATGGTCAAGACATGATGCTAAATTTTATTGTATGAGATGATCATGTTTTGTTGATGTTATAGGCAACTGGCAGAAGCCTTATGGTTGTCTCTTTATTGCATAGGATGCAAGCGCCAAATAATTGCTTTACTTTATCTCTATGCGATAGCAATAGTTGGCGAGACGACCATGTGACGACACATTGATATAGATCAAGATGATGGAGATCATGGTGTCATGCCGGTGACGATGGAAATTATGACGATGCTTTGGAGATGGAGATGAAAGGCACAAGATGATGATGGCCATATCATGTCACATATTTTGATTGCATGTGATGTTTGTCTTTTATACATCTTATTTTGCTTAGTTCGGCGGTAGCATTATAAGATGATCTCTCACTAAATTTCAAGATAAAAGTGTTCTCCCTGAGTATGCACGGTTGCCAAAGTTCGTCGTGCCCAGACACCACGTGATGATCGGGTGTGATAAGCTCTACGTCCATCTACAACGGGTGCAAGCCAGTTTTGCACACGCAGAATACTCAGGTTAAACTTGACGAGCCTAGCATATGCAGATATGGCCTCGAAACACTGAGACCGAAAGGTCAAGCGTGAATCATATAGTAGATATGATCAACATAATGATGTTCACCATTGAAAGCTACTCCATTTCACGTGATGATCGGTTATGGTTTAGTTGATTTGGATCACGTGATCACTTAGATGATTAGAGGGATGTCTATCTAAGTGGGAGTTCTTAAGTAATATGATTAATTGAACTTTAATTTATCATGAACTTAGTCCTCGTAGTATTAGCATATCTATGTTGTAGATCAATAGCTCGCGATGTTGCTCCCCGTTTAATTTTTATATGTTCCTAGAGAAAACTAAGTTGAAAGATGTTAGTAGCAATGATGCGGATTGGATCCGTGATCTGAGGTTTATCCTCATTGCTGCACAGAAGGATTATGTCCTTGATGCACCGCTAGGTGACAAACCTATTGCAGGAGCAGATGCAGATGTTATGAACGTTTGGCTGATGACTACTTGATAGTTTAGTGCACCATGCTTAAACGGCTTAGAATCGGGACTTCAAAGACGTTTTGAATGTCATGGACCATATGAGATGTTCCAGGAGTTGAAGTTAATATTTCAAGCAAATACCCGAGTTGAGAGATATGAAGTCTCCAACAAGTTCTATAGCTAAAAGATGGAGGAGAATAGCTCAAGCAGTGAGCATGTGCTCAGATTGTCTGGGTACTACAATCGCTTGAATCAAGTGGGAGTTAATCTTCCAGATAAAATAGTGATTGACAGAATTCTCTAGTTACCATCACCAAGTTAGTAGAACTTCGTGATGAACTATAATATGCAAGGGATAACTGAAACGATTCCCAAGCTCTTTGTGATGCTAAAATCGATTAAGGTAGAAATCAAGAAAAGCATCAAGTGTTGATGGTAAACAAAACCACTAGTTTCAAGTAAAGGGACAAAGGGAAGAAAGGGGAACTTCAAGAAGAACGGCTGCAAGTTGCTGCTCAAGTAAAAAAACCCAAGTCTGGACCTAAACCTAAAACTAAGTGCTTCTGCTGCAAAGGGACTGGTCACTGGAAGCGGAACTACCCCAAGTAATTGGTGGATAAGAAGGATGGCAAAGCGAACATAGGTATATTTGATATACATGTTATTGATGTGTACTTTACTAGTGTTTATAGCAACCCCTCAGTATTTGATACTAGTTCAGTTGCTAAGAATAGTAACTTGAAACGGGAGTTGCAGAATGAACAGAGACTAGTTAAGGGTGAAGTGACGATGTGTGTTGGAAGTGGTTCCAAGATTGATATGATCATCATCGCACACTCCCTATACTTTCGGGATTAGTGTTAAACCTAAAATAAATGTTATTTAGTGTTTGCGTTGAGCATGAATATGATTGGATCATGTTTATTGCAATACGGTTATTCATGTAAGTTAGAGAATAATTGTTGTTCTGTTTACATGAATAAAACCTTCTATGGTCATACAACCAATGAAAATGGTTTGTTGGATCTCGATCGTGGTGATACACATTTTCATAATATTGAAGCCAAAAGATGCAAAGTTAATAATGATAGTGCAACTTATTTGTGGCAATGCCGTTTAGGTCATATTGGTGTAAAGCGCATGAAGAAAATCCATGCTGATGGGCTTTTGGAATCACTTGATTATGAATCAGTTGATGCTTGCGAATCATGCCTCATGGGAAAGATGACTAAGACTCCGCTCTCCAGAACAATGGAGCGAGCAAAAGATTTGTTGGAAATCATACATACTAATGTATGTGGTCCGATGAATATTGAGGCTCGCGGCAGGTATCATTATTTTCTGATCTTCACAGATGATTTGAGCAGATATGAGTATATCTACTTGATGAAACACATGTCTGAAACATTTGAAAAGTTCAAAGAATTTCAGAGTGAAGTGGACAATCATCGTCACAAAAATAAAAGTTTCTACGAATGATCGCAGAAGTAAAATATTTGAGTTACAAGTTTGGCCTTCAGTTAAAACAATGTGAAATAGTTTCACTACTCACGCCACCTGGAACACCACAGTGTAATGGTGTGTCCGAACGTTGTAACTGTACTTTATTAGATATGGTGCGATCTATGATGTCTCTTACCGATTTACCACTATCGTTTTGGGGTTATGCATTAGAGACAACTACATTCACATTAAATAGGGCACCATCTAAATCCGTTGAGACGACACCGTATGAACTATGGTTTGGCAAGAAACCTAAGTTGTCGTTTCTTAAAGTTTGAGGTTGCAATGCTTATGTGAAAAAGTTTCAACCTGATAAGCTCAAACCCAAATCGGAGAAGTGCATCTTCATAGGATACCCAAAAGAAAATGTTGGGTACACCTTCTATCACATATCCGAAGGCAAGATATTCGTTGCTGAGAATGGATCCTTTCTAGAGAAGGAGTTTCTCTTGAAAGAAGTGAGTGGGAGGAAAGTAGAACTTGATGAGGTAACTGTACCTGCTCCCTTATTGGAAAGTAGTTCATCATAGAAATCTGTTCCTGTGACTACTACACCAATTAGTGAGGAAGCTAATGATGATGATCATGTAACTTCAGATCAAGTTACTATCGAACCTCGTAGGTAAACCAGAGTGCGATCCGCACCAGAGTGGTACGGTAATCCAGTTCTGGAGGTCATGTTACTTGACCATGACGAGCCTACGAACTATGAGGAAGCGATGATGAGCCCAGATTCCGCGAAATGGCTTGAGGCCATGAAATCTTAGATGAGATCCATGTATGAGAACAAAGTATGGACTTTGATTGATTTGCCCATTGATCGACGAGTCATTGAGATTAAATGGATCTTCAAGAGGAAGACGGATGCTGATAGTAGTGCTACTATCTACAAAGCTAGAATTGTCGCAAAAAGGTTTTCGACAAGTTCAAGGTGTTGAGTACGATGAGAGTTTCTCACTCGTATCTATGCTTAAGTCTGTCCGAATCAAGTTAGCAATTGCCGCATTTCATGAAATCTGGCAAATGGATAAACAAAACTGCATTCCTTAATGGATTTATTAAAGAAGAGTTGTATATGATGCAACCAGAAGGTTTTGTCAATCCTAAAGGTACTAACAAAATATGCAAGCTCCAGCGATCCATCTATGGACTGGTGCAAGCATCTCGAAGTTGGAATATACGCTTTGATAAGTTGATCAAAGCATATAGTTTTATATAGACTTGTGGTGAAGCTTGTATTTACAAGAAAGTGAGTGGGAGCACTACAACATTTCTGATAAGTATATGTGAATGACATATTGTTGATCGGAGATAATGTAGAATTATTCTGCAAAGCATAAAGGAATGTTTGAAAGGAGTTTTTCAAAGAAAGACCTCGGTGAAGCTGCTTACATATTGAGCATCAAGATCTATAGAGATAGATCAAGACGCTTGATAAGTTTTTCAATGAGTACATACCTTGACAAGATTTTGAAGTAGTTCAAAATGGAACAGTCAGAGAAGGAGTTCTTGCCTGTGTTACAAGGTGTGAAGTTGAGTAAGACTCAAAACCCGACCACGGCAGAAGATAGAGAGAGAATGAAAGTCATTCCCTATGCCTCAGCCATAGGTTCTATAAAGTATGCCATGCTGTGTACCAGACCTATTGTATACCCCGCCCTGTGTTTGGCAAGGGAGTACAATAGTGATCTAGGAGTAGATCACTGGACATTGGTCAAAATTATCCTTAGTAAAATAAGGATATGTTTCTCCATTATGGAGGTGACGAAAAGGTTCGTCGTAAAGGGTTACGTCGATGCAAATTTTGACACTAATCCAGATGACTCTAAGTCTCAATCTGGATACATTTTGAAAGTGGGAGCAATTAGCTAGAGTAGCTCCGTGCAGAGCATTGTTGACATAGAAATTTGCAAAATACATACGGATCTGAATGTGGCAGACCCATAGACTAAACTTCTCTCACAAGCAAAACATGATCACACCTTAGTACTCTTTGGGTGTTAATCACATAGCGATGTGAACTAGATTGTTGACTAGTAAACCCTTTGGGTGTTGGTCACATGACGATGTGAACTATGGGTGTTAATCACATGGTGATGTGAACTATTGGTGTTAAATCACATGGCGATGTGAACTAGATTATTAACTCTAGTGCAAGTGGGAGACTGAAGGAAATATGCCCTAGAGGCAATAATAAAGTTATTATTTATTTCCTTATATCATGATAAATGTTTATTATTCATGCTAGAATTGTATTAACCGGAAACATAATACATGTGTGAATACATAGACAAACATAGTGTCACTAGTATGCCTTTACTTGACTAGCTCATTGATCAAAGATGGTTATGTTTCCTAACCATAGACATGAGTTGTCATTTGATTAACAGGATCACATCATTAGGAGAATGATGTGATTGACTTGACCCATTCCCTTAGCTTAGAACTTGATCATTTAGTTTGTTGCTATTGCTTTCTTCATGACTTATACATGTTCCTATGACTATGAGATTATGCAACTCCCGTTTACAGGAGGAACCCTTTGTGTGCTACCAAACGTCACAACATAAATGAGTGATTATAAAGGTGCTCTACAGATGTCTCCGAAGGTACTTGTTGGGTTGGTGTATTTCGAGATTAGGATTTGTCATTCCGATTGTCGGAGAGGTATCTCCGGGCCCACTCGGTAATGCACATCACTATAAGCCTTGCAAGCATTGCAACTAATGAGTAGTTGCGGGATGATGTGTTATGGAACGAGTAAAGAGACTTGCCGGTAACAAGATTGAACTAGGTATTGAGATACCGACGATCGAATCTCAGGAAAGTAACATACCGATGACAAAGGGAACAACGTATGTAGTTATGCGGTTTGACCGATAAAGATTTTCATAGAATATGTGGGAGCCAATATGAGCATCCAAGTTCCGCTATTGGTTATTGACCGGAGACGTGTCTCAGTCATGTCTACATAGTTCTCGAACCCGTAGGGTCCGCACGCTTAAAGTTCGGTGACGGTTATATTATGAGTTTATGTGTTTTGATGTATCGAAGGAATTCGGAGTCCCGGATGAGATCAGAGACATGACGAGGAGTCTCGAAATGGTCGAGACGTAAAGATCGATATATTGGATGACTATATTCGGACATCGGAAAGGTTCCGAGTGATTCGGGTATTTTCGGGAGTACCTGCGAGTTATGGGAATTCGTATTGGGCCTTAATGTGCCAAACGGGAAAGGAGAGAAAGGCCTCAAAGGGTGGCCGCACCCCTCCCCATGGGCTGGTCCGAATTGGACTAGGGAGGGGGGCGCCCCCTTCCTTCCTTCTCCTTTTCCCTTCCCTTTCCTTCCCTCCTATTCCTACTACTTGGAAGGGCTCCTAGTTCTACTAGGAAAGGGGGAATCCTACTCCCGGTGGGAGTAGGACTCCCCTAGGGCGTGCCATAGAGAGGGCCACCCCCTCCCCTCCTTTATATACGGGGGCAGGGGGCACCCCAAAGAGACAACAATTGATCTCTTGATCTCTTAGCCGTGTGCGGTGCCCCCTCCACCATAATCCACCTCGATCATATCGTAGTGGTGCTTAGGAGAAGCCCTGCATCAGTAGAACATCATCATCGCCACCACGCCGTCGTGCTGACGAAACTCTCCCTCAACACTCAGCTAGATCGGAGTTCGAGGGACGTCATCGAGTTGAACGTGTGCAGAACTCAGAGGTGCCGTGCATTCGGTACTTGATCGGTCGGATCGTGAAGACGTACGACTAAATCAACCGCGTTGTGCTAACGCTTCCGCTTTCGGTCTACGAGGGTACATGGACAACACTCTCCCCTCTCGTTGCTATGGATCACCATGATCTTGCGTGTGCATAGGATTTTTTTTGAAATTACTACGTTCCCCAACATAAGCATGTTTTAGATTCTATATTTGAAGAAGGATTTCTTGAAGGGGATGCCGTAGACACTTATGAGAAGATGAAAACCATATTTGGGCACCCCATAAATGAGAAAGTTGAATCTACATCTCTTTTGCTCTCTTACCAAAACGAATCTATCAAAGAGATGAAGGCTAGCTTAGATACAAATTTCCGTAACATACTTAATCTTTCTTCTACCATTAATAGCCATGTGCTTCATCAAAATAGAAAGATTAATTCCATAGATATCAAGTTTGCTCTTTTCTTCCCTAAAACCAAAGATGGCAACACCTAGATCTATCCTTGCTTTTTATGCCTAGCTAGGGGCGTTAAACGATATCTCTTGTTGGGAGGCAACCCAATTTTATTTTTATTCCTTGATTTTTGCTACTTGTTAGTAATAAATAATTTATCTAGCCTCTGTTTTGGTTGTGTTTTTTGTGTTTAATTAGTGTTTGTGCCAAGTAGAACCGTTGGGAAGACTTGGGGAAAGTCTTGTTAATCTTGCTGTAAAAAACAGAAACTTTAACGCTCACAAGAACTGCTGCCATTTTTATTTGGAAAGTGCTATTTAGTTAATTCTTTTTGCAGATGATTAATAGATAAATTCCTCACGTCCAGCAATTTATTTTAGAATTTTTGGGGTTCCAGATCTTTCGTTAGCTACAGATTACTCTAGACTGTTCTGTTTTTGACAGATTCTGTTTTTCGTGTGTTGTTTGCTTATTTTGATGAATCTATGGCTAGTAAAACAGTTTATAAACCATAGAGAAGTTGGAATAAAGTAGGTTTAACACCAATATAAATAAATAATGAGTTCATTACAGTACCCTGAAGTGGTGTTTTGTTTTCTTTCGCTAATGGAGCTCACGAGATTTTCTACTTTAAGTTTTGTGTTGTGAAGTTTTCAAGTTTTGGGTAAAGATTTGATGGATTATGGAACAAGGAGTGGCAAGAGACTAAGATTGGGGATGCCCATGGGACCCCCAAGATAATCTAAGGACACCTAAAAGCCAAAGCTTGAGGATGCCCCGGAAGGCATCCCCTCTTTCGTCTACTTCTATCGGTAACTTTACTTGGAGCTATATTTTTATTTACCACATGATATGTGTTTTGCTTGGAGCGTCTTGTATTATTTGAGTCTTTATTTGTTAGTTTTCCACAATCATCCTTGCTGCACACCCCTTTTTGAGAGAGACACACACGATTCGGAAATTATTAGAATACTCTATGTGCTTCACTTATATCTTTTGAGTTATATAGTTTTTGCTCTAGTGCTTCACTTATATCTTTTAGAACACATCAGTGGATTTGTTTTATAGAAACCATTGTTCTCTCATGCTTCACTTAGATTATTTTGAGAGTCCTACAAACAGTATGGTAATTTGCTTTAATTATTTGAGGCATTCAAGATTAAATAAATAAATTTTTCTTATGAGTGTGTTGAATACTATGAGAAGTTTGAAACTTGATAATTGTTTTGAGATATGGAGATGGTGATATTAGAGTCGTGCTAGTTGAGTAATTATGAATTTTAGAAATTCTTGTGTTGAAGTTTGTGATTCCCGTAGCATGCACGTATGGTGAACTGTTATGTTAAGAAGTCGGATCATGATGTATTTATTGATTGTCCTCCTTATGAGTGGCGGTCGGGGACGAGCGATGGTCTTTTCCTACCAATCTATCCCCCTAGGAGCATGCGCGTAGTACTTTGCTTCGATAACTAATAGATTTTTGCAATAAGTATATGAGTTCTTTATGACTAATGTTGAGTCCATGGATTATACGCACTCTCACCTTTCCACCATTGCCAGCCTCTCTAATATCGCGCACCTTTCGCCGGTATCATACACCCACCATATACCTTCCTCAAAACAGCCACCATACCTACCTATCATGGCATTTCCATAGCCATTCCGAGATATATTGCCATGCAACTTTCCACCGTTCCGTTTATCATGACACGCTCCATCATTGTCATATTGCTTTGCATGATCATGCAGTTGACATTTTAGTTGTGGCAAAGCCACCGTTCATAAATTCTTCCATATAAGTCACTCATGCATCATTGCTATCCTGGTACACCGTCGAAGGCATTCATATAGAGTCATACTTTGTTCTAGTATCGAGTTGTAATCATTGAGTTGTAAATAAATAGAAGTGTGATGATCATCATTCATAGAGTATTGTCCCAAATAAAAAAAATAGAAAGGCCAAAGAAAAAAAAGAAGGCCCAAAAAAATAAAAAAATAAAAAAGGGCAATACTACTATCCTTTTTTCCACACTTGTGCTTCAAAGTAGCACCATGATCTTCATAATAGAGAGTCTCCTATGTTATCACTTTCATATACTAGTGGGAATTTTTCATTATAGAACTTGGCTTATATATTCCAACGATGGGCTTCCTCAAAATGCCCTAGGTCTTCGTGAGCAAGCAGGTTGGATGCACACCCACTTAGTTTCTCTTTGAGCTTTCATATATTTATAGCTCTAGTGCATCGGTTGCATGGCAATCCCTACTCACTCACATTGATATCTATTGATGGGCATCTCCATATCCCGTTGATACGCCTAGTTGATGTGAGACTATCTTCTCCCTTTTTGTCTCCTCCACAACCACCATTCTATTCCACCTATAGTGCTATGTCCATGGCTCACGCTCATGTATTGCGTGAAGATTGAAAAAGTTTGAGAACATTAAAAGTATGAAACAATTGCTTGGCTTGTCATCGGGGTTGTGCATGATTTGAATACTTTGTGTGGTGAAGATGGAGCATAGCCAGACTATATGATTTTGTAGGGATAACTTTCTTTGGCCATGTTATTTTTAAGAGACATAATTGCTTAGTTAGTATGCTTGAAGTATTATTATTTCTATGTCAATATTAAACTTTTGTATTGAATCTTTCAGATCTAAATATTCATACCACAATTAAGAGAATTACATTGAAATTATGCCAAGTAGCATTCCACATCAAAAATTCTGTTTTTATCATTTACCTACTCGAGGACGAGCAGGAATTAAGCTTGGGGATGCTTGATACGTCTCCAACGTATCTATAATTTTTGATTGTTCCATGCTATATTATATTCTGTTTTGGAAATTATTGGGCTTTATTATACACTTTTATATTATTTTTGGGACTAACCTATTAACCAGAGGCCCAACCCAAAATTGCTATTTTTTTTGCCTATTTTAGGGTTTCGGAGAAAAAGAATATCAAACGGAGTCCAAACGGAATGAAACCTTCGGGAACATGATTTTCAGAACGAACATGATCCAGTGGACTTGGACCCTACGTCAAGAAATCAATCAGGAGGCCATGAGGTAGGGAGGCGCGCCTACCTCCCTAGGTGCGCCCTCCACCCTCGTGGGCCCCCTGTTGCTCCACCAACGTACTCCTTCGTCCTACATATACCTACGTACCCACAAACTACCAGATACGGAGCCAAAACCCTAATTCCACCGCCGTAACTTTCTGTATCCATGAGATCCCATCTTGGGGCCTGTTCCGGAGCTCCACCGGAGGGGGCATCGATCACGGAGGGCTTCTACATCAACACCATAGCCCTTCCGATGAAGTGTGAGTAGTTTACCTCAGACCTACGGGTCCATAGTTATTAGCTAGATGGATTCTTCTCTCTTTTTGGATCTTAATACAAAGTTCTCCCCCTCTCTTGTGCAGATCTATTCGATGTAATCTTCTTTTGCGGTGTGTTTGTTGAGATCGATGAATTGTGGGTTTATGATCAAGTTTATCTATGAACAATATCTGAATTCTTTTATGTATGATTGGTTATCTTTGCAAGTCTCTTCAAATTATCAGTTTGGTTTGGGCTACTAGATTGATCTTTCTTGCAATGGGAGAAGTGCTTAGCTTTGGGTTCAATCTTGCGGTGTCCTTTCCCAGTGACAGTAGGGGCAGCAAGGCACGTATTGTATTGTTGCCATCGAGGATAACAAGATGGGGTTTATTTCATATTGCATGAGTTTATCCCTCTACATCATGTCATCTTGCTTAAAGCGTTACTCTGTTCTCTTGAACTTAATACTCTAGATGCATGCTGGATAGCGGTCGATGTGTGGAGTAATAGTAGTAGATGCAGGCAGGAGTCGGTCTACTTGTTTCGAACGTGATGCCTATATACATGATCATACCTAGATATTCTCATAACTATGCTCAATTCTGTCAATTGATCAACAGTAATGTGTTTACCCGCCGTGAATACCTTTGCTCTCGAGAGAAGCCACTAGTGAAACCTATGGCCCCCGGGTCTATCTTCCATCATATTAATCTTCCAATACTTAGTTATTTCCTTTGCCTTTTATTTTACTTTGCATATTTATCATAAAAATACCAAAAATATTATCTTATCATATCTATCAGATCTCACTCTCGTAAGTGACTGTGTAGGGATTGGCAACCCCTTATCACGTTGGTTGCGAGGATTTATTTGTTTGTGTAGGTACGAGGGACTCGTGTGTGGCCTCCTACTGGATTGATACCTTGGTTCTCAAAAACTGAGGGAAATACTTACGCTACTCTGCTGCATCACCCTTTCCTCTTCAAGGCAAAACCAACACAAGTGCTCAAGAGGTAGCAAGTAGCTCGTATGCCGTCTTGGTGAGTAGCTTGTGAAGATACAAGTGATTTGTTGCATGACAAGCTGTCTCAACCGCTTCCGCTCAAAAGTGTTTTGGGGTCTTGTACTCATCAAGCATCGTTCTTGCCATCTCAATAAGAGTCCGGTTCTTCCTCTCAACAACTCCATTTTGTTGAGGTGTGTACGTAGCCGAGAACTCGTGTGAAATCCCCTCTTCGTCAAGAAAGGTATCTACATTTGCATTCTTAAACTCCATTCCGTTGTCGCTTTGAACCTTCTTGAGCTTCACGTAAAATTGATTTTGGGCCTTCCTAGCGAAGTTTTTGAAGATCTTTTGGACCTGCGATTTATCATCAAGAAAGAACACCCACGTAAATCTTGAAAAATCATCGACTATGACTAGACCAAATGAGTTACCTCTAAGACTCCTATAGGCATTGGGACCAAAGAGATCCATGTGAAGTAGCTCGAGCGGTCTTCTCGTGGTCATGATGTTCTTCACGGGGTGACTCCCTCCAACTTGTTTTCCTGCTTAACAAGCACTACAAAGTCTGTCCTTGTCAAATATGACATCTTTTACTCCAAGGATATGATCACCTTTAATAAGCTTATCAAGATTTCGCATGCCCACATGACCTAGCCTTCTACGCCTCAACCAGCCTTTAGAAGATTTCGCAATTAAGCAAGTTCTAGGTCGAGCATTTTTAGTGAAATCAACAATGTAAAGATCACCTCTACGTATACCGGTAAAGACCATTTTATGATTGTCTCTTCGAAACACTTGGCAGTCTACTTTAGTAAATAGGACATTGAAACCGAAATTAGCAAGTCTAGATACTGAAAGTAAATTGTACCCAAGAGATTCAACGAGCATGACATTTTGTATGGAGCTATCATGTGAGATGGCCACCTTACCGAGGCCAACCACCTTACCCTTTGAGTTATCACCAAAAGTGACATACTTTTGAGGGTCATCGTTTTTAGCAAGCTCACGAAACATATATTTGTCTCTGGTCATATGATCAGTACATCCACTATCAAGAACCCATTCCTTTCCTCCAGCCATGTAGCCACGAAGATTAGCCATAAGACCAAAGTGTCTCATCGCATCGTCAAGATCACTGTCACTATCATCATCCTCATCATAGTATCCATGTTCAACATCGTCTTGTGATTGACCAACTCCTAGAGAGGATAATTCATTAGATAAATGATCATCACAATGGTCATCTTTATGAATTCTAATAGCTTCAGAAATGATATTGCTAATGATTGCAACATCTCCTTTGGCACGCATGATATTGGTAAGCTCAAATAGACAATCACCAAACATAGGATCACTAGAATTCATCTTACTCAAGGCAATAGACTTATGAAGAATTTCATCTAAGTTTTGCAAGGAATAGTTTGGAAATCTTTCCTCAAGAAATCTCCATATAGTGTAGGCACAATCAAGAGTAGGCAAACATCCAATCAAGTTTCTAGGCAACCCTCTAGTGATAAGATTAACAGTTCTAAGGTTGCGGATCATGTCAATAGACTCATCAAGGGTAGGATGCAAAGGATCAACAATGCGAGCACAAGGAGTAGTAATGTACTTGGTCAAATGATATTCATTGAAAATCTCAAGCATCTCATTTTTCCACTCATGAAAGAACTCTCCATCAAGAATAGGCACTCTGCGTCTAAGACTCCCCAACCTAGACTCATCCATCTTCCTCCAATGGTGATTAAACCAAAGCAATTGAGACCTAAGCTCTGATACCAATTGAAAGGATCGAGAAGAGGTGTCTAGAGGGGGGTGAATAGACTCTAAGTAAGAAAATTTACAGTTTTTAACTTCTTTAAGTTGAAGTGGAGTTTTGGCACAAGTTTAAACATTCACAATACATATCATGCAAGCATGACAAGAGTATATGAGCAGCGGAAAGTAAAGCATGCAAGTTGCAAGAATGTAAGGGGATGGGATTGGAGTGTGCAAACGCAATTGGAGACACGGAGATTTTTAGCGTGGTTCCGATAGGTGGTGCTATTGTACATCCATGTTGATGGAGACTTCAACCCATGAAGGGTAACGGTTGCGCGAGTCCACGGAGGGCTCCACCCATGAAGGTTCCGCGAAGAAGCAACCTTGTCTATCCCACCATGGCCATCGCCCACGAAGGACTTGCCTCACTCGGGTAGATCTTCACGAAGTAAGCGATCTCCTTGCCCTTACAAACTCCTTGGTTCAACTCCACAATCTTGACGGAGGCTCTAAAGTGACACCTAGCCAATCTAGGAGACACCACTCTCCAAGAGGTAACAAATGGTGTGTTGATGATGAAATCCTTGCTCTTGTGCTTCAAATGATAGTCTCCCCAACACTCAACTCTCTCTCACAGGATTTGGATTTGGTGGGAAGATGATTTGAGTGGAAAGCAACTTGGGAAGGCTAGAGGTCAAGATTTATGTGGTTGAAATGGAATATCTTGACCTCAACACAAGTTTAGGTGGTTCTCTCTCAGAAAATATATGTTGGAAGTGTAGGCATGTTCTGATGCCTCTCTCCATGAATGAAGAATGTGTGGAGGGGTATAAATAGCCCCCGCACAAAATCTAACCGTTACACACAAATCACCAAACTTGATGGGACCGATTCAGAGAACTCGGTCAGACTGATTTAGTTCATAATGTGACCGTTTGGCATTTCGGTGGGACCGATATAATCGACTCGATGGGACCGATGTGCTAGGGTTAGGGTAAAGCCTCATCTCGGTTTGACCGATTACACAAACTCGGTGGGACCGATTTGGGTAATAAGCAAAATAGAGAGTTGGCCAAGCAAACTTGGTGGGACCGATTGCATGTCTCGGTGGGACCGAAATTATTGCAATAGGCAACAAAGAGTTTGCAAGCCCATCTCGGTGAGACCGAGATCCCATCGGTGAGACTGAATTGATTAGGGTTTCTGGCAGTGGCTATGTCAACTGAACTCGGTGGCGTCGGATAGAAAGGTTTGGTGGGGCTGAGTTTGACTTTTGGTTTGGGACATATGTGGATATGAGAAAGTAGTTGAGGGCTTTTGGAGCATATCACTAAGCACTTTGAGCAAGCAAGCTATTAGGCAACACCTCATCCCCTCTTAATAGTATTGGCTTTTCCTATGGACTCAATGTGATCTTGGATCACTTAAAATGGAAAGAATGGAGTCCTGAGCTTTGAGCTTGAGCCAATCCTTTGTCCTCAGCATTTTGAAGGGGTTCCACATCCTCTAGTCCATGCCACTCTATGGTTGAACAATCTGAACCATACTAGGTAGAATCATTAGTCCAACAAGAGATATGTTGACATTAATTACCAAAATCACCTAGGGAGCACTTGTGCTTTCAGGGGGAGTACGTATTTCCACTGACTTTACATTCATGTTTACACATTTCATTTGTCGGTGTCCACACTTTTTCATTGTACTATCCATGTTAAATTTATTTTCTCGCTTTCTTCTTGTGTGTTTGAAAAACTTTGAGAAAATCCAAAAATATTTCCTGCTTCTTTTTATTTTTATTTCTAGAATAGTTAGCTGTAGCACTAAAAAGAAAACCCAAAAAGATTTCCTTGTTCTTCTTTTGCTTGTTGGGAGCTTTCCCGTATAAATAGTTTTCCTCATTTTTTGTTTTTTCCTTTTATTTGCTTGTTCAAGAAAACCAAAAACTCCAAAAATATTTCAGTGTGTTTCTCTGAATTTCTTTTCTTTTTATTGAGTCGTACCGAGAAGAAGACCACGATGAGAATGTTGAGTGGCTCTCATATGCATTATTGTTGATCTAACAAAGAGCCCATTTTACCTTTGTCTTCTCCTATTGAATAAAATATTTGCAGATTCCAGCTTAGTCCACGACATTGTTGCGCTATTATTATTTTCATATCGTTCGTTGTGCAAGTGAAAGGCAATAATGACGATATTTGATGAACTGGCCGTGGCAGAGAGAAACGGGTATGAACTCGACTTGTTCAATTTTTGTAAATATGTTTAACCTAGTATCCATGATTCAGCCCATTATGATTAAACATGTTTGCAATGACAATTAGAGATTATAGTTTCTCATGCCATGCATAAGTAGATAGAAGTGAATAATGATCTCTCCTCCTAATGGAGCACTTGGTAGCCTGGTACGATTTATTTTCGTCCGGTTTTTCTTCATGCCACCTCCCACCATCATGTCTGTACTGGTTTTTCTTATCTCAATTGTCGGCGTTCTGGGAACGGGGGTCCCCAGACTTGCTTGCCTGCGGCCTGCGGCGTGGCTCAAGTGGGGGCCCAGCGCGGCCCATCTTCATCAGCTCAAGCTCAAGACCCTCGCGAGGGACCAAGCCTCGCGGGGCGGACGACAGGAAGCTTCCTCAAAGGCAGCCTCGTCAGGCAGGCTCGCGAGGAGGCGGAGAGATCAAGGCAGGGGTACCTCATGAGGAGCCCGTGACGCAAGCCATGACGTTCGAGACCAGGCGGGCGCCGGCCTGCGCAGTGTCCTTGTTTCCCCTTTGGTGCAAAGGGGGCAAGCACAGGCCAAGGCACCGGGCAAAGGTTACCATTCCGGTGCAATGAGACCAAGACCAGCAGAGCGGCAGGACGGAGGTCACCGTGGAGCCCAAGACGGTGTCATCACCAGTACTTTTGGCAGCCGAAGACCACCTTTGGTCAGGATAACTTGTACTAGATGTTCCCCTTCAAAATGGCCAATTGTTGGCGCCCTTCCCGCTCATTATTTGGGGAGAGGCCGAGGGATTCTATAAATAGAGCTAGCCACCACAGAGTAGGGGGAACATCGACCTAGAGGGAGAGATAGAGAGAAACCAAGAGGGACATCTAGAAATCTGGTAGAGCCCTAGCAGAGAGAGGGAGAGAGGCGACTGAACTCACCCAAGCAGTTCATCGCACCAGCTCAAGAACACCTCTCGCGAGGCTGTTCTTCCCTTGTATTGTTCATCATTAGCCCTTGAGGCAATCCACCACACCACACACTGGAGTAGGGTATTACACCACAACAGTGGCCCGAACCAGTATAAATCTCGTGTCCCTTGTGTTGTTCGTTGTTTCTAGCTTAGATCACGCGAGGAGATTGGACGTAGATCGGTAGGGGGGAGATCTCCGCGCGCACCCCAGTGTTCGAACCTCAAGGGTCTGCCGGAACCCGAAATCCGACATTTGGCATGCCAGGTAGGGGTGCGCCGGAATCTTTTTCCGCTGTTCGCGTGTGATCTTCCGTCGTGTCCATGGCTGACGCTCGTCGGGCTCGCGCCGAGCGCCGGGCTGCTCTCGCCATCCGCGTCGCCCAGACGGCGCCCGTCAGCGGACGTCCTCGTCGTTCCCCGCCGCCTGCCGCCAACGCCGCCGCCGGCCCGGCGGGGAACGAGTAGCAGGCCTCGTCCCAGCATCCTTCAGTACGGCGAGAGGGCCGCACCGCCACGCCGTCGCTGACTCCAGCCGCTTCGTCGTCCAACGCCCGTCGCGCCCCCACGGCCGCGCACGTCGCGCTGCTCCTGGCAAGAGAGCTCTTGCACTACCGCCCCGTCGACGACCTCTACGAAGACTGGCTCGCCCGCATCACCGAGCTCGTCAGCGCCGTAGGGGGCTCCCCCTTGCCGGCCTTCTTGCTGCCTCGCCCGCCATTCCGCGCAGGAGGCGAGGATCATGGGGCGCCTCCACCACCTCCTCCCCAAGAAGGCGCCCTGGCTCCAAGGCGCACAGCCCCAGGGCGAGACCCTTTGCGTCCGGTGCTTGCGCAGCAAGAAAGGAGCTGCCAAGAGATCCCTCGTCCCCAAGAAGGTGCTCGCGCGCTCCCAGCGCCGGCGCACCAAGATCGCGTCCCTGCACCTCCACGCCAAGACCCCGCGCTGCTCCAAGTGGCGGCGTGCGGTAATCCCCAGGAACAAGCCCAACACCAGCAAAAGGCACCGGTGACCATGCCAGGCTGCCGCGCCCTCACCCCCGAGCTACGTGGCGTCGCATGGCCAGGCAAGTTCAAGCCTGACCTGCCCCCTCGCTATGATGGCACGGCGGACCCCGCGGAGTTCCTATAGCTCTACGAGCTATGCATCGAAGCCGCCAACAGAGACGAAAGGGTCATGGCGAACTGGTTTCCCATGGCGCTCAAGGATGGGGCCCGCACCTGGCTCCTGAACCTGGCTCTTGGCACAATCTCCTCCTGGGACGAGATGCGCACTCACTTCATCGCCAACTTCCAGGGCACTCGCGACCGGCCCCCGGCCGTGAGCGATCTGCGCCGCATCAAGCAGCAGCAAGGGGAAACCTTGCAGAAATACATCCAACGCTTCAACAACGCTCGCCTCAAGATCCCCAAGGTGACTGAAGAAGCCATCATCTCGGCCTTCTCCGATGGCGTACGCGACATCAAGATGAAGGAGGAGCTAGCAATCCATGAAGACCTGTGCACACCCCTGGAGCTGTTCAACTTGGCGACCAAGTGCGCCAGGGCTGAGGAAGGGCGCCTTTCCCTCCTCGAACTCCCGGCTGCCGACCCAGAAGAGAAGAAGCCCAAGGCCAAGGACGTGAAGCGCAAGGGGGCTGCCGTGCTTGCAGCGGAGCCAGACACCAAGCAAGGCAGGGATCAGCCTGAGTCATCCAAGGGCAGCCAGTACTGCGTGAACCACGACCTCCACACCCACAACACCAACGAATGTCAAGAGCTCAGGGCCATGAGAGATGGGCATGTCGGCCGACGCCCCGAGCGCAACGACAGGGGCTATGGCCGAGGAGGAAGAAGAGGTGGCGGACGATGGGAAGACCGTGGCCCTTGCCAAGGGTGGCGTGACCGACCTCGCGAGGATCACTGGCAGGACCAGCCTCGCGAGGGAGGCTGGAGAGATCAGCCTCGCGAGGATCGCCCGCACGGCACCGCAGGCCTTCCTCCTCTACCGCCACCACCAAGGAGGAACGAAGACCAACATCAATACGAGGGGGCTGGGGGCTTCCAGGAGCTGCGCGCAATCGCTTGCATCTTGGGTGGCGCGCAGACCCCAACCTCACAGCGCATCTTCAAGCAGTTTGCTCACGAGGTGAATGCAGTCCTCCCCAAGATTGAGGCCATGCGCCCTCTCAAGTGGTCTGTGTGCGTTATCACGTTCAGCTTAGTGGATCAGCTCAAGTGCGCGGCAACGGCCGGAGTCCTCCCTATGCTTTGCTCCCCAGTCATCAGCAACGTGCAGGTCACCAGGACCCTCATTGACGGCGGAGCAGGACTCAATGTCCTGTCCGTCGAGACGTTCGACAATCTCCAAGTGCCGTACGATCAGCTTCAGCAAACCAAGCCATTCTCAGGAGTCACTGATGGTTCCACTGTTCCAATAGGGCAGGTTCGCCTTCCAGTCACCTTCGGGCAGCGTAACAACTACCGCACCGAGCTCATCGACTTCGACATCGCCCACATCCGTCTGCCATACAACGCCATCCTCGGGTACCCAGCCCTGGCCAAGTTCATGGCAGTGACTCACCATGGATACAATGTCCTCAAGATGCCAGGAAGCGGTGGAGTCATCACCGTACCCTGTGAAGAAAGGGACGCAGTGTGTTCACTTGAGCGCGCGTTCCAAGCCACAGCAATCGAAGACCCGGACCGCAGGAACGGAAGACTTCCCGAGGCGACCCTTAAGAAGAAGAAGGTTTCGCCTGGCCCAAGCCATCAGGAGGCAGGCGCCTCCGGAGGTGTTGGGTCAGGATCTGCGCCCAATCAGGGAGCGCGACCCTCTCTCGCATAGGAAGGCACGCCCGGCGCCCTCCTCAGGCAGGGGTCGGGGGTCTTTTCTTGGAGAGCAACCGACCTTGCCGAGGTCGCGAGGGAGGCGCTCGGGCACCACTTGGAGGGGTGCTTCCAGGCACGTTTCCCTCAGGAAGGTAGAAGGCAAGGAAGACCAAACTCTCAGGAGTTCATCGCAAGCAACACTCAGGAGCTACAGGAGTCGAGAGTCATGCGCGGCAGCCGCCGCTTGCCCGCCATGGCCCCACATCCAGGCGAGGATGGTGGGCTGCGCGTCTGCATCGACGTGCCAGGGCTCAACCGAGCCGCGTCTCAGGAGTGCCTCTGGCCTTCGCGCGCGGGGCGTTGCGAGGGTCCACCTCACAGCTACGTTCGCATGCCTTTCGGCCTGCCAAACACGGTCGCCGCTCATCAGCGCCTGCTGAGGAGCATTCTGGAGGCTCAGGAGGTCAGGCATGGTGCGGTCCTGGCGGAGATGGAGATGGCCCTCGGAAACCCACCAGTGCCCCCGGAGCCTCCCGAGGCTCCTAGGCCTGGGGGCTCGTAAGCATCGATGTCTTCATCGCGCATCGCCCGCTTCTTCAACATCACTCCATCTTCAACGGCACCAGGTGACATCTTTCTAAGTTCCGTTTTTAGCTGGGAGCGCCCACAGGGCCGCATCATTCCCAGGTCGCGTGGGTCCGTCCCTGCAGCATGCATCCGTTTTGCTTATGCTCTTTACTTACCTTGTTGGGGGATCCCCTCGGGCTGCATTATCCCCGAGCTGCTCGGGCCTGGCCCAACGGCGTTTGCTTTTCCCGCGTCTACTTAAAATGAATTTCCTCCTGCATGCTTAACATACCCGACCTAATCGCCTGCTCGATTGACGCCTACCTATGGAGCCGCTCGCTCTGGCACGGCATTTGCGCACGGGTCCATCCCTGCAACGCCGATAAATCTGAGTGGTCGAGCTCTGGCCGCGGCAGCCCCGCAAGGCGCCACCTCACCAGGCCCTCAGTGCCCCAATCACTCCCCCGGAGCGACCAAAGGTTGGCTGGAAACCGTAACAACAGGTCTTGTTTCTCTTTATGATTGGTGTGCAGGACCTACTCCAGGAGCAACGCTAGGGACATCACGAGCTGCCTATCCCTCTCTCCGGCATGGACCGCTTGCATGTTAAAAGGGGGGCGCCTGAGCATCGCGACTCATGGGCTCCTACTGGCTCTCCAGCCCTCACCCTCTGGCCTTGACCCACAGCATCGCGACCTGTCATACCAGCGGCGGCTGAGCTCGCTTGAGGGCCAGGACCTGAGGACGTAGAGCATTACGGACAGTGCGGCGGAGTGGGAAGAAGCTCGCGAGGACCTAACCCAGCAGCGCCTCAGTTGCCACCGCTCGGGCCATGCGCTTCATCGAGGAACTACACCAAACTCAAGAGATAAGTCATGCCCTTACAAGAGTTGGACCAACGCAGCGCAAAACCCTCGCCCAGTGCGGCTCTGTCACGGCGACGTTACCTTCCTTTCTCGCCCAGCGAGGGCTGCTTGAGCGCTAAAGGGGACCTCCCGAGCATCGCGACTCGGGGGCTCTTACCGGACCTCGGGCCGCTCACCTCCTGGCCTTGACCACGGCATCGCGACCTGGCATACCAGCGACGGCTGAAGCCTGCCTGGGGACTGGGACCTGTCAGCGTAGTGCGCCAAGTCCTCGCGAGGATAGAAAGGGGGAGCCAAGCCGAGACAGGAAAAGAACCTCGCATTGATTCATATTAAGGATATAATATTCATAAAAGACATAGCAGACGCCTTACATACCCCCGCGGGGTGTTGGTTCGATTCCTCGCAAGGAACAAGAGTACTAATCCTAAGGAACGCTAATCGCCCGCACAGCCGCAAGGGACGCCATCATCAACAGTGGGCTGCCCAACGTCGATGCCAACCCCATCCAGATCAGTGGCGTCGGCAGCTGGACGCAGCTGCCCCGCTCCGAGCACCGCGCGAGCTTGGGGGCTCGTAGCTGTCGTCGCTCGTCTCCGGAGTCGCGAGGAGCTTGGGGGAGCCACTGAATTCCCCAGCTCTTTCACTGCTGCCTGAGGAGCTGCTGGAGGGCCGATGGGCAGGCCAGGTCCTCGCCAGTTCGTCGCCCCTGCCGCTCTCCCTGGGGCAGCACTCCAGCCGGCGTCCTTCAGCATCGAAGACCTTGAAGAACATCAGGGAGGCACCATCGTATTCAAGATGAATTACAAGGGCGCCTACCATCCGGCAGACCCGGTCGATTTTGCCCCAGCCCCGGGTCATGAAGACCTTGCCCGGAGCGACGACCGCGACCTCCACTCCGGTTGCAAGGGTACTGCAGTCAGCGTGCTGCAGCCAAAGCTCCAGAGCCCCGCTCGGCGGCATCTCGAAGGCGAAGGAAGGAGGGAGGCGAATCCAAGAGCTTGGAGGCATGGCGACATGGAGCACGAGCTCGCGAGAGAAGCGCTCGGCGTGGACTCCAGGAGGAACGACGCGCACCACCGTGACTCGCCGACGTTGACGGCGGTACCGTCGATGTTGCTCGACGCCTTCTCCCCCAGGACCTATGACGCGGGCGTGCAAGGGTAGCGGAAACCCAGGCGGTAGCCGCTCGTACCAGGGCCTCGGTGCCTCCTGCCAAGCACCCTCATCTCGGTGGCTGAGGACCAGCTGCTTCTTCGGCAGAAGTGGGTCAGGACCCTCTCGGGGGGCCTTTCCCTTCTCTTCTGCAGAGAACCGGCGGATTGGTGCCATTGGCGTAAGGAGAAGCAAGAACGAAGAAGAAGAAGGAAAGGAACGGCAGCAAGGGATGGACTGAAGGGACTCGTGGCCCCGTACTTATAGCCGAAGGAGGCCAACCGCCGAGCACCACGATCGCAGGTAATCATGACCGGTTTCTCTGCATGCAGGGACTTGTCAAGTCGTGCGGTTGCCGAGGCGTCGTGGGGATGCACAGACGCCCACGTCCAATCAATCGCCACGCGGCGCCCAAGGCCGCAGGCTGTTAGGGCCCGCGGCGCTTCGTGCTTGCCCCTTCGCTTTCCTGCTAGGACAAGCCCGGGCGCGCCTTGGGCCCGGGGGCTACTGTCGGCGTTCTAGGAACGGGGGTCCCCAGACTTGCCTGCCCGCGGCCTGCGGCGTGGCTCAAGTGGGGGCCCAGCGCGGCCCATCTTCATCAGCTCAAGCTCAAGACCCTCGCGAGGGGCCAAGCCTCGCGGGGCGGACGACAGGAAGATTCCTCAGAGGTAGCCTCGTCAGGTAGGCTCGGGAGGAGGTGGAGAGATCAAGGCAGGGGTACCTCGCGAGGAGCCCGTGACGCAAGCCATGACGTTCGAGACCAGGCGGGCGCCAGGCGGGCGCCGGCCTGCACAGTGTCCTTGTTTCCCCTTTGGTGCAAAGGGGGCAAGCACAGGCCAAGGCACCGGGCAAAGGTTACCATTCCGGTGCAACGAGACCAAGACCAGCAGAGCGGCAGGACGGAGGTCACCGTGGAGCCCAAGATGGCGTCATCACCAGTGCTTTTGGCAGCCAAAGACCACCTTTGGTCAGGATAACTTGTACTAGATGTTCCCCTTCAAAATGGCCAATTGTTGGCGCCCTTCCCGCTCATTATTTGGGGAGAGGCCCAGGTCCTCTATAAATAGAGCTAGCCACCACAGAGTAGGGGGAACATCGACCCAGAGGGAGAGATAGAGAGAAACCAAGAGGGACATCTAGAAATCTGGTAGAGCCCTAGCAGAGAGAGGGAGAGAGCGACTGAACTCACCCACGCAGTTCATCGCACCAGCTCAAGAACACCTCTCGCGAGGCTGTTCTTCCCTTGTATTGTTCATCATCAGCCCCTGATGCAATCCACCACACCACACACTGGAGTAGGGTATTACACCACAACGGTGGCCCGAACCAGTATAAATCTCGTGTCCCTTGTGTTGTTCGTTGTTTCTAGCTTAGATCACGCGAGGAGATTGGACGTAGATCAGTAGGGGGGAGATCTCCGCGCGCACCCCAGTGTTCGAACCTCAAGGGTCTGCCGGAACCCGAAATCCGACATCAAATCGTTTGCGCTTCATTTTTTTAGACTATACGAGTACCCCCGACTTCCCGGAGTTCTCGCAGCCCACCAAATCCGAGCCGCCGCCTTTGCTCCTGCCCCCGTCACCTCCTCATCCTCTTCGTCCTGGCCAACTGTGCCCCCTCCGCACGACGCCGCGCCGGACACCAATCTCGCTCCGCAGGACTCAACTCCGCGGGTCTCATCATCCTCTCCATCACCGCGGTCATCCACGTCGAAGGCACGGACACCGGAGGCGGTGAGGGAAGCACCATAGATCCACTCGATCCCACACCTCCACCGACCACAGCCACCTGCATTCAATCCACCCTCCACCGTCCCCCGCAAGATCCCACGTCTTCACTGTCCACCACTGCCCAACCCCTTACTCCCTCCGGCAATGAACAGAGCTACATGTCCTCCTTACTGCTTCCAGCTACCTATTTTTTAATCTGGTCCATGGAACAGGAAAAACCGATCTCCGTTCAATGGGGACAGAGAGATATTCCAGGTCTTGTCCCGAACTCAGGAGCGGCTGGACATTTCCATTGCAAACGAGAGGATGCGATTCTTAATGGAGTGTATCAGCAGGTTAGTTAATCTTTGTTGTTATTATCCTTAGTGTGATTTCTACTAACTATTTCTCTGCTCTATTCTCCGGGCTTGAAGAGGTGGATGACAGTTATAGGGGAACTGGAACAAGCGCCGGAAGCGGCCATGAACATAGATCCACAATTCTGTGAGGAAGAAACTAGTTTGTACAGAGGAAGGGAGATCCCACCCCAGATCTCTGAGCTATTCACTGGGAAGATGAACCCCAGGCGGCCAGGCTGGATTGTTTTGCACATAACCCATAAAACTTACCGATTTTAATTTGCTTGGTACATGTCCTTAATGATTCAGTACGTTATATCAGTATTGAGTGTACTAGCAGTCCACAGATAGATTTGTGTTTGTATGCTAAGCTTGTTCCTAGGATGATAATTTTTTGATTGAATCCAATGTAAGGTAACTAATATAAATACAGTAGTACTGCTAATGATAGTCTCGCTTTTGGGAAGTTTTTTGATGGATATTTAGTCGAGGCAGCTATTTCTACCATGGAATAACTACAATTTAGCTATGTGACAATGATGAATTATATAAAGTTTAGAAATGCATGTATGTCGATTTAAATTAATGGACATAATCTTTTAGGTTTATTTCAGCTGAGCAGTAGGAATTTGTGCAGAGTAAGGATTGCATCAGCGGCACCATGCCCTTTTCGGCCGACATCTCTTGAGAAAGCGATAAGGGCATTCACTAACGATCCAATACATAATGTGATTGTACCGGTCCTGGGGACAAGTTTTGACTCTTTATGAGAGAGGCGTGTGGTTTTTACAACCTATTCTCTTGAGAGAAAGGTTTTGGGATCAGATATTGGAAATGCAGGTCAAATGTTGAGAGGACAAAATGCAATTAGGAAATAGTGTGTCGATATGTGGTGAGTTTTATTTCATTGCGACATATTTCAGTTTTTGGATAGTGTGTGAATGTGTGTGAGTTGAGTTCTGAGAAGCATTTTTTCTCATGTTGACAACATGCAGGGTAAAGCAGGTGTGTAGAACACACGATCTTGCCGATGTGAGTACCTTGCTCTAATAAATTGCTTAGATCAGAGTGTTGGGGAACGTAGCATGCAATTACAAAAAATTTCCTATGCTCCTGCAAGATCTATCTAGGAGATGCATATCAATGAGAGGGGGAGAGTGTGTCCACGTACCCTCGTATACCGAAAGCAAAAGCGTTTATGTCGGGGGAAATGACACCTACGGGATCACGAGGAATCCCTTTTTCTATGGTTGGCGGGTGCGGGGCTATGGAAAGAGCGGGATTAAGAGATCAACACGGGGGGGGGGGGGTTATCCAGGTTCGGGCCACAAGTGATGCGCAATACCCTACTCCTACTGGTTTGTGTTTATCTGATGTTCTTGGACTAGCTACAAGGCGTGCAGGGTCCAAAAAATTTGAATCCTCCCTCAGTACGCCGCGGGCCTCCTTTTATAGCCGAAGGGGCTGCCACAGTGTCACACAGGAGGTGGAAAGCTATACAGTAGTCGAGTCTATCTCCTGGCACCGTAGGACGAACGCATTTAATGCGCTGCCGACGTGCCCTTCTTGATTTATCAGGGACGGCAAGGAAGCTCGTCCCAGTTGTCACCGCCTCACCTAGCTTCGACACGCGTCCGCACTGATGAGGCGTGTAGTGCCACGCTGGCTAGCTGCAGAGTTGGTGCGGTGGTAGAGTCTTCACGAAGATCTGCATGCCACCACGCAGGTGCTTGCCGAGTCGGCCTAGAGGCCGCACATCGCCACGCAGGTGCCTGCCTAGCTGGTGGGCTGGCAGCTGCATGGGAACGACGGTGGAGTCTTGGCGGATGTGGGCCTGGCTGCGACCCCGTGGATGTCTTCGATAAGAGTCTTACCGGGGCCCCGGCAAGGGTCTTACCGTGACGTCGTGGTCGTCCCCGGCAAGGGTCTTGCCGGGGGTCTCGTGGGTATCCTTGGCAAGGATCTTGCCGAGGATCGTCGTCTTCTGGTTATCATCTAGTCTTGTGTGCTTCTGGTCTCCACAAAGATCTGCATGCCACTGATACGTCTCCAACGTATCTATAATTTTTGATTGCTCCATTACATTATATATTCTGTTTTGGATGTTTAATGGGCTTATTTATACACTTATTATTTTTGGGACTAACCTATTAACCGGAGGCCCAGCCCAAATTGTTGTTTTTTTGCCTATTTCAGTGTTTCGCAGAAAAATAATATCAAACGGAGTCCAAACGGAATGAAAGTGATTTTTGGAACAAACGTGATCCAGGGGACTTGGAGTGGATGTCAAGCAACCAACGAGGAAGCCACGAGGCAGGGGCGCGCCTACCCCCCTGGGCGCGCCCTTGCTACCTCTTGAGCATTGCGTTGGTTTTCCCTTGAAGAGGAAAGGGTCGTGCAGCAAAGTAGCGTAAGTATTTCCCTCAGTTTCTGAGAACCAAGGTATCAATCCAGTAGGAGGCTACGCGCTAGTCACCTACACAAAACAAATAAATCCTCGCAACCAACATGATAAGGGGTTGTCAATCCCTACACGGTCACTTACGAGAGTGAGATCTGATAGATATGATAAGATAATATTTTTGGTATTTCTATGATAAAGATGCAAAGTAAAATAAAAGGCAATGAAAACAACTAAGTGTTGGAAGATTAATATGATGGAGATAGACCCAGGGCCATAGGTTTCACTAGTGGCTTCTCTCAAGAGCATAAATATTTTACGGTGGGTGAACAAATTACTGTTGAGCAATTGACAGAATTGAGCATAGTTATGAGAATATCGAGGTACGATCATGTATATAGGCATCACGTCCGAGACAAGTAGACCGACTCCTGCCTGCATCTACTACTATTACTCCACACATCGACCGCTATCCAACATGCATCTAGAGTATTAAGTTCATAAGAACAAAGTAACACCTTAAGCAAGATGACATGATGTAGAGGGATAAATTCATGGAATATGATAAAAACCCCATCTTGTTATCCTTGATGGCAACAATACAATACATGCCTTGCTGCCCCTACTGTCACTGGGAAATGACACCGCAAGATTGAACCCAAAGCTAAGCACTTCTCCCATTGCAAGAAAGATCAATCTAGTAGGCCAAACAAAACTCATAATTCGAAGAGACTTGCAAAGATAACCAATCATACATAAAAGAATCCAGAGAAGATTCAAATATTGTTCATAGATAAACTTGATCATAAACCCACAATTCATCGGTCTCAACAAACACACCGCAAAAGAAGACTACATCGAATAGATCTCCACAAGAGAGGGGGAGAACTTTGTATTGAGATCCAAAAAGAGAGAAGAAGCCATCTAGCTAATAACTATGGACCCATAGGTCTGAGGTAAACTACTCACACTTCATCGAAAGGGCTATGGTGTTGATGTAGAATCCCTCCGTGATCGATGCCTCCTCCGGCGGAGCTCCGGAACAGGCCCCAAGATGGGATCTCGTGGATACAGAAAGTTACGGCGGTGGAATTAGGGTTTTGGCTCCGTATCTGATCGTTTGGGGGTATGTAGGTATATATAGGAGGAAGAAGTACGTCGGTGGAGCAACAGGGGGCCCATGAGGGTGGAGGGCGCGCCTGGGGGGGGGGGGGGGTAGGCGCGCCCCTACCTCGTGGCCTCCCTGTTGGTTGCTTGAGGTAGGGTCCAAGTCTCCTGGATCTTATTCGTTCCAAAAATCACGTTCTTGGAGGTTTCATTCCGTTTGGACTCTATTTGATATTCCTTTTCTTCGAAACCCTAAAATAGGAAAAAAAAACAACAATTCTGGGCTGGGCCTCCGGTTAATAGGTTAGTCCCAAAAATAATATAAAAGTGGATAATAAAGCCCAATAATGTCCAAAACAGTAGATAATATAGCATGGAGCAATCAAAAATTATAGATACGTTGGAGACATATCAAGCATCCCCAAGCTTAATTCCTGCTCATCCTCGAGTAGGTAAATGATAAAAACAGAATTTTTGATGTGGAATGCTACTAGGCATAATTTCAATGTAATTCTTCTTAATTATGGCATGAATATTCAGATCCGAAAGATTCAATCCAAAAGTCTAATATTGACATAGAAATAATAATACTTCAAGCATACTAACTAAGCAATTATGTCTTCTCAAAATAACATGGCCAAAGAAAGTTCATCCCTACAAAATCATATAGTTTAGTCATGCTCCATTTTCGTCACACAAGAATGCTCTCATCATGCACAACCCCGATGACAAGCCAAGCAATTGTTTCATACTTTAGTAATCTGAAACTTTATAAACCTTCACGCAATACATGAGCGTGAGCCATGGATATAGCACTATGGGTGGAATAGAGTATAATGATGGGGGTTATGTGGAGAAGACAAAAAGGAGAAAGTCTCACATCAACGAGGCTAATCAATGAGCTATGGAGATGCCCATCGATTGATGTTAATGCAAGGAGTAGGGATTGCCATGCAACAGATGCACTAGAGCTATAAATGTATGAAAGCTCAACAAAAGAAACTAGTGGGTGTGCATCCAACTTGCTTGCTCACGAAGACCTAGGGCACTTGAGGAGGCCCATTGTTGGAATATACAAGCCAAGTTCTATAATGAAAAATTCCCACTAGTATATGAAAGTGATAACATGAGAGACTCTCTACTATGAAGATCATGGTGCTACTTTGAAGCACAAGTGTGGCAAAGGATAGTAACATTTTCCCACTAGTATATGAAAGTGACAAGACAAGAGACTCTCTATTATGAAGATCATGGTGCTACTTTGAAGCACAAGTGTGGAAAAAAGATAGTAGCATTGCCCTTTTTTGGGCCTTTTTTGTCCTTTCTCCTTTTTTTATTGGGACAATGCTCTATTAAATGATGATCATCACACTTCTATTTATTTACAACTCAATGATTACAACTCGATACTAGAACAAGGTATGACTCTATATGAATGCCTCTGGCAGTGTACCGGGATATGCAATGAACCAAGTGTGACATGTATGCAAAATTATGAATGGTGGCTTTGCCACAAATACGATGTCAACTACATGATCATGCAAAGCAATATGACAATGATGAACGTGTCATGATAAATGGGATGGTAGAAAGTTGTATGGCAATATATCTTGGAATGGCTATGGAAATGCCATAATAGGTAGGTATGGTAGCTGTTTTGAGGAAGATATAAGGAGGTTTATGTGTGAAAGAGCGTATCATATCACGGGGTTTGGATGCACCGGCGAAGTTTGCACCAACTCTCAATGTGAGAAAGGGCAATGCACGGTACCGAAGAGGCTAGCAATGATGGAAAGGTGAGAGTGCGTATAATCCATGGACTCAACATTAGTCATAAAGAACTCACATACTTATTGCAAAAATCTACAAGTCATCAAAAACTAAGCACTACGCGCATGCTCCTAGGGGGATAGATTGGTGGGAAAAGACCATCGCTCGTCCCCGACCGCCACTCATAAGGAAGGCAATCAAAGAACACCTCATGTTTCAAATTTGTTACATAACGTTTACCATACGTGCATGCTACAGGACTTGCAAACTTCAACACAAGTTTTTCTCAAATTCACAACTACTCAACTAGCACAACTTTAATATCACTACCTCCATATCTCAAAACAATCATCAAGCATCAAACTTCTCTTAGTATTCAAAACACTCATAAGAAAGTTTTTACTAATCTTGAATACCTAGCATATTAGGATTATTTAAGCAAATCACCATGCTATTTAAGACTCTCAAAATAATCTAGGTGAAGCATGAGAGATCAATAGTTTCTATAAAACAAATCCACCACCGTGCTCTAAAAGATATAAGTGAAGTACTAGAGCAAAACTATATAACTCAAAAGATATAAGTGAAGCACATAGAGTATTCTAATAATTTCCGAATCATGTGTGTCTCTCTCAAAAGATGTGTACAGCAAAGATGATGTGGTAAACTAAAAAGAAAAGACTCAAATCATACAAGACGCTCCAAGCAAAACACATATCATGTGGTAAATAAAAATATAGCTCCAAGTAAAGTTACCGATAGAATTAGACGAAAGAGGGGATGCCTTCCGGGGCATCCCCAAGCTTTGGCCTTTTGGTGTCATTAGATTATCTTGGGGGTGCCATGGGCATCCCCGAGCTTAGTCTCTTGCCACTCCTTGTTCCATAATCCATCAAATCCTTACCCAAAACTTGAAAACTTCACAACACAAAACTTAAAGTAGACTAGAAGAACGCCCGTGCGTTGCAACGGGGCCACATTAACTTTAAAAGTTCAATATCAATTATGTTAATATTACATTTAATATTCTCATACACATTAAGTGACATTGACGACCTTTTTTACCATCAAATTCACACACACACACCCTCTCCCTCCCTCTTCCTCACTCTCTCTCCCCCTCTCCCTCACTCGGGAGGTGGGACAAAAATAAACCTGGAATGGAGACTACCAACTGATACATTAGGAGTAGAGATCATTTAGTTGATAAGAATAAATAGAAAACAGTGTTAAAAATGAGAAATAGATTAGAATACATTGAAAAACCAAAAGGACGATGTAAAAGGGGATTTGCCCTGCCCCCGGGCCTTGCCACCGAACCGGCTCAGCGGTCCAGTCCCCGCGCGGTCGTCTTCTCCTGTTCCCCGAGCCGCGTTGTTATAGAGCTGGGCTCCTGCCCGACCACCTTGCTGGCATCAAAGGGGAATGGATAAGGGTGACGCCCTTCCTTCCCTGCCCACACGACCTCACTCCTCCTCGACGCCCCCTCCCAAATCCACTTCTCCTCCTCGCTCGCTCGATCCCATTGATCTGGACGAAGTCACATGCCACAGCCACCATGACCGACCCCGTCCACATGGCCACTCCCTCCCTGCGGGCTAGGAGCTTGTCGAGGAGCTCCGAACGCCCCCATGGCCTCACTCCTCCTCGACGCCCCTCCCAAATCCACTTCTCCTCCTCGCTCGCTCGATCCCGTCGATGTGGACGAAGTCAGACGCCACGGCCACCATGACCGACCCCGTCCACATGGCCACTGCCCTCCCCGTGGGCTAGGAGCTTGTCGAGGAGCTTCGAACGCCTTCGCTACTTTGTCTGCGCCAATGAGATCAAGTCCAGCACCCCCGCATCGACGTTGCTGCCGTCTTCCTCAACCTTGGGCCACCGCGACATTGCCGTTCGATCCGCGTCGCCCGGAGCTCCCATATCTTCCCCTAGGGCGCCATTGACACCGCCATGATCTCCTCTTGCCTTTCCCCTGTTCCCCCTCTCGTTTGCTCTCATTAGGTATTTCGTCGTGGCCGAGAACCACCGTCCGCCATGGCCATTGCAGGGGTAGCCACCGAGCTCCTCGGATTGATCCCGTGGCACATGCCCGCTCCTATGCACGCCCATGGCCGAGCCTGCCGCTCTTCTTTCGCGCCTGCGGGGCCACTCCTCTCCATGCCCACGCCCGTGCCACACCGCGTCGGTCGCGCCCGCCGCTACCATCGCGCTCGCCGCAGCCACCGCACCACTGTGCCCCGCGCGACACACACCCTGGCCGCGCGCCACACTCTCGCTGGCTACGCTTGCCCCGTCTGCTGCCGCCTATCCCTTTGCTCGCCCCACTGCCGCGCTCCTGCCTCGCGCCGCCTCCAGTCTTGGCCATCTTCTGCCGGCCGCCCCGTCAACCACGCCGGCCGCATCTCTGCCCTCCACCATCGGCCGCTCGCCTCGCTTGCTGCGTGTTGCTTCCTGCTACTATACGCTGCCCTACCGCTGGTACACTGCTGCGCCATGCCCTCGACACCGCCATGGACAAATGTGGCGGAGGGATTGTTAATGGAGTACGAGAAGGAGGTGGCGGAGAAGGTCTGGAGAGGCAGGAGGTCTAGGGCGGTGTCACCTGGGTGTGGTGGAGGTGTTTATGCAAGAAGGAGCCAGAGTGGAAGGAGAGGTCACAATTGGAAAGAATCGAAAAAAAATCATAACCCGGAGGGGTGATTTCCTTCAATAGGTGGAAAACATAGGAAGTATTGGTTGTTATCAAGGAAAGGTAAAAATTTAGGAAAGTTAGGGTTTTTGAATTGATTTCTATGCAAATGGGGTTTTATTGTTTGGTAACGTGATATCGGTACCTGCCCGTTTGTGACGTGTCTGATTAGGAAAGTTTGCAAATGTTAAGAAACTATTTATTGGGAGGAAAGTTGTGATGTGTCTATTATTTGTTTCCTAAAACAAATTTCACTAATAAGAGAAATCGATTGATTTAGATAAGTTAGGAAAGTTAGATTAAAATGTATTATTTGTTTCCTGAAAATATGTTATTTGTTTCCTAAGACAAATTGAACCATTAAAAGAAATCGATTGATTTGCATAATTTAAGGAAGTTAGATTAAAATGTATTATTTGTTTCCTGAAAATTTGTTATTTGTTTCCTAAAACAAATTGAACCAATAAAAGGAATCGATTGATTTGCATAGTTTAAGGAAGTTAGATTCGTGATTTGTTATACGTTAGGAAAGTTCTGATTGTAATAAAGAGTGAAGATAAAAATAAACCGATGAACCAGGGTGGGAGGGGGTGGTGGGAGGAGAGATGAAAAACACCAGCGAAAATAAACTGCGGACCAGGGTGGGAGGGGGTGGTGGGAGGAGAGACGAAAAAAACCCAGCGAAAATAAACCGCGGAGACGATTCACCAACTCGTCCATTAGGAGTAGAGAAAATCTCGTGAGCTCCGTTAGCGAAAGAAAACAAAGGACCACTTCAAGGTACTGTAATGAACTCATTATTTATTTATATTGGTGTTAAACCTACTGTATTCCAACTTCTCTATGGTTTATAAACTATTTTACTAGCCATAGATTCATCAAAATAAGCAAACAACACACGAAAAACAGAATCTGTCAAAAACAGAACAGTCTGTAGAAATCTGTAGCTAGCGCAAGATCTGGAACCCTAAATATTCTAAAATAAATTGCTGGACGTGAGGAATTTATCTATTAATCATCTGCAAAAAGAATTAACTAAATATAACTTTCCAAATAAGAATGGCAGCAGTTCTCGTGAGCGCTAAAGTTTCTGTTTTTTTACAGCAAGATTAACAAGACTTTCCCCTAGTCTTCCCAACGGTTCTACTTGGCACAATCACTAATTAAACACAACCAAAACAGAGGCTAGATAAATTATTTATTACTAAACAGGAGCAAAAATCAAGGAATAAAAATAAAATTGGGTTGCCTCCCAATAAGCGCGCTATCGTTTAACGCCCCTAGCTAGGCATAAAAAGCAAGGATAGATCTAGGTATTGCAATCTTTGGTAGGCGATCCATAAGTGGCTCTCATAATAGATTCATAAGGTAATTTAATTTTCTTTCTAGGAAAGTGTTCCATGCCTTTCCTTAACGGAAATTGGAATCTAATATTTTCTTCCTTCATATCAATAATTGCACCAATCGTTCTAAGGAAAGGTCTACCAAGAATAATAGGACATGAAGGATTGCAATCTATGTCAAGAACAATAAAATCTACGGGCACATAATTCCTATTTGCAACAATAAGAACATCATCAATTCTTCCCATAGGTTTCTTAATAGTGGAATCCGCAAGGTGCAAGTTTAAAGAGCAATCATCAAAATCATGGAAACCTAACAAATCACACAAAGTCTTTGGAATCGTGGAAGCACTAGCACCCAAATCACACAAAGCATAGCATTCATGATCTTTAATTTTAATTTTAATAGTTGGTTCCCACTCATCATAAAATTTTCTAGGGATAGAAACTTCCAACTCAAGTTTTTCTTCATAAGATTGCATCAAAGCATCAACGATATGTTTAATAAAAGCTTTATTTTGACTATAAGCATGAGGAGAATTTAGCACCGATTGCAACAAGGAAATACAATCTATCAAAGAGAAATTGTCATAATTAAATTCCTTGAAATCCAAAATAGTGGGTTCATTAATATTTAAAGTTTTGACTTCTTCAATCCCACTTTTAACAATTTTAGCATCAAGATCTAAAGCCTCCGAATTTTTGGAACGCCTTCTAGGTAGAGGTGGATCATATTCAGTCCCATCGTTATCAAGATTCATATTGCAAAACAAATATTTAATAGGGGACACATCAATAACTTTTAGATCTTCATCTTTATTATCATGGAAACTAGAAGAACATGCTCTTATAAAGGAATCTTTCTTAGCACGCATCCTAGCGGTTCTTTCTTTGCACCCATCAATGGAAATTCTCATGGCTTTGAGAGACTCATTGATATCATGCTTAGGTGGAATAGATCTAAGTTTCAAAGAATCAACATCAAGAGAAATTCTATCAACGTTCCTAGCCAACTCATCAATCTTAAGCAATTTTTCTTCAATCAAAGCATTGGAATTATTTTGCTAAGTAATAACTTCTTTAATATTAGATTCAAAATCAGAGGGCATCTTATTATAATTTCCATAAGAATTGTTGTAGGAATTACCATAATTATTATAGAAATTACTAGGATAAGGCCTAGGATTAAAGTTTCCTCTATACGCATTGTTACCAAAATTATTCCTACCAACAAAATTCACATCCATAGATTCATTATTATTCTCAATCAAAGTAGACAATGACATATCATTAGGATCAGAAGAAACACTCTTATTAGCAAATAGTTTCATAAGTTCATCCATGTTTCCACTCAAAACATTAATTTCTTCTATCGCATGCACTTTCTTATTAGTAGATCATTCAGTGTGCCATTGAGAATAATTAACCATAACATTATCTAGGAGTTTAGTAGCTTCTCCTAAAGTGATTTCCATAAAAGTGCCTCCCGCGGCCGAATCTAAAAGATTTCTAGAAGCAAAATTCAATCCGGCATAAATTTTTTGTATAATCATCCACAAATTCAAACCATGTGTTGGGCAATTACGTATCATTAATTTCATCCTCTCCCAAGCTTGTGCAACATGTTCATGATCAAGTTGCTTAAAATTCATAATATCGTTTCTAAGAGAGATGATCTTAGCGGGAGGAAAATACTTA
>NC_053026.1:397533061-397552057 GCF_003073215.2 Triticum urartu | reverse complement strand
CGCCCAGGGGGGTAGGGCGCGCCCTCCACCCTCGTGGACGCCTCGTGTCCTTCCCGACTGCTTCTTATTTTCCTATTTTCTTAAATATTCCAAAACGGAGAAAAATTGCTATTAGAACTGTTTTCGAGTCGGTTTACTTACCGTACCACGTACCTATTCCTTTTCGAGTCTGAAACGTTCTGGAAAGTGTCCCTTATGTATTCCTCCGGGGTTACGGTTTCAATAACATTAGTTTCAACATTTATGGGATTACCTGAGATATAATGTTTGATTCTTTGACCGTTCACCACCCCTCAGGTTTGTGCCTTCGAAGTTGTTGATTTTTATGGCACCGGAACGATAGACCTCCTCGATGACGTAAGGACCTTCCCATTTAGAGAGGAGTTTTCCTGCAAAAAGTCTTACGAGAGTTGTATAACAATACATAATCACCTACATTAAACTCACATTTTTGTATCCTTTTGTCATGCCATCTTTTAACTTTTTTTAAACAGTTTGTCATTCTCATAAGCCTGGGCTCTCCATTCATCAAGTGAGCTAATGTCAAAAAGCCTCTTCTCATCGGCAAGTTTGAAGTCATAGTTGATCTCTTTAATGGCCCAATTTGCCTTATGTTCTAGTTCAAGAGGTAAGTGACAAGCTTTACCATAAACCATTTTATACGGAGACATGCCCGTAGGATTTTTGTATGCAGTTCTATAGGCCCATAATGCATCATCAAGTTTCTTGGACCAATTCTTTCTAGACCTATTAACAGCCTTTTATAAAATTAATTTAAGCTCTCTATTACTCAATTCTACTTGACCACTAGACTGTGGGTGATAAGGAGATGCAATTCTATGATTAACATCATACTTAGCAAGCATTTTACGAAAGGCACCATGAATAAAATGTGGACCACCATCAGTCATTAAGTATCTAGGGACTCCAAACCTCAGAAAAATAACTTCTTTAAGCATCTTAATAGAGATGTTATGATCAGCACTACTAGTTGGAATATCTTCTACCCACTTAGTAACATAATCAACATCAACTAAAATATGTGTATACCCATTAGAGAAAGGAAACGGTCCCATGTAATCAAAGCCCCAAACATCAAATGGTTCAATAACAAGTGAATAATTCATAGGCATTTCTTGACGTCTACTAATATTACCAATTCTTTGACATTCATCACAAGACAAAACAAACTTACGGGCATCCTTGAAGAGAGTAGGCCAATAAAAACCAGATTGCAATACCTTATGTGCAGTTCTATCTCCAGCATGGTGTCCTCCATAAGCCTCAGAGTGACACTTGCGTAGGATCTATTCCTATTCATGCTCAGGTACACAACGTCTAATAACACCATCTGCTCCTTCTTTATAAAGATGTGGGTCATCCCAAAAGTAATGTCTTAAATCATAGAAGAACTTTTTCTTTTGCTGGTATGTGAAACTAGTTGGTATAAATTTAGCAACAATATAATTGGCATAATCAGCATACCATGGAGCAGTACGAGAAGCATTTATGACAACTAATGGTTCATCAGGAAAGCTATCATCAATAGGTAGTGGGTCATCAAGAACATTCTCTAACCTAGACAAGTTGTGTTCAATGGGGTTCTCAGCTCCCTTTCTATCAATAATATGCAAATCAAATTCTTGTAGCAAGAGAACCCATCTAATAACTCTAGGTTTAGCATCTTTCTTTTCCATAAGATATTTAATAGCAGCATGATCAGTGTGAACAGTTACTTTAGAATCAACAATATAAGGTCTGAACTTATCACAAGCAAACACAACTGCTAAAAATTCTTTTTCAGTAGTAGCATAATTTCTTTGAGCACTGTCTAGAGTTTTAATAGCATATTGAATAACATTTAATTTCTCATCAACTCTTTGTCCTATAACAACCCCTATAGCATAATCACTAGCATCACACATGATTTCAAATGGTAAATTCCAATCAGGAGGCTGAACAATAGGTGCAGAAATCAAAGCTTTCTTAAGTATTTCAAAGGCAAAAGACAAAAGGAACATCTTTTTGTAGGAGATTAGTCAGAGGCCTAGAAATTTTAGAGAAGTCCTTAATGAACCTCCTATAAAAACCGGCTTGACCAAGGAAACTTCTTATACTTTTAATGTCCTTAGGACATGACATCTTTTCAATAGCATCGACTTTAGCTTTATCAACTTCAATACCTCTTTCAGAAATTTTATGCCCCAAGACAATACCTTCATTAACCATAAAGTGGCACTTCTCCCAATTCAATACAAGATTAGTTTCTTAACATCTCTGCAAAACTCGATCAAGGTTGCTTAAGCAATCATCAAAAGAAGTTCCGTAAACAAAGAAATCATCCATGAAAAACTCAACAATCTTTTCACAAAAGTCAGAGAATATAGCAGTCATACATCTTTGAAAAGTAGCAGGTGCATTGCATAAACCAAAGGCATACGTCTATAAGCAAAGGTACCGAAGGGCAAGTAAAAGTTGTCTTCTCTTGATCCTCTTTTGACACAGGTATTTGAGAGAAACCAGAATAACCATCTAGAAAGCAAAAATGTGTATGTTTGGATAATATTTCTAGCATTTGATCAATAAAAGGTAAAGGGTAATGATCCTTTTTAGTAGCTTTATTTAATTTAGGGAAATCAATTACCATTCTATAACCTGTAACAATTCTCTGTGGGATCAATTCATCTTTATCATTAGGAACTACAGTAATACCTCCCTTCTTAGGGACACAATGGACATGACTTACCCACTGACTATCAGCAACGGGATAAATTATACCTGCCTCTAGAAGCTTTAGTATTTCATTTCTTACCACTTCTTTCATCTTAGGATTTAACCGTCATTGGTGATCAACAAACCAGTTTAGCGTCTTTCTCCAATTTAATTTTGTGCTAGCATAGAGTGGGACTAATGCCCTTAAGATCATCAAGAGTATATCCAATAGCAGCACAGTGCTTCTTCAGAGTTTTCAATAATTTCTTTTCTTCATGCTCCGAAAGTTTAGCACTAATAATAACAGGATACATCTCTTTCTCATCAAGATAAGCATATTGAAGAGTATCAGGTAAAGGTTTAAGCTCAAACACGAGATCACCCTTAGGCGGAGGAGGATCCCCTAGGATTTCAACAGGCAAGTTGTGTTTCAAAATAGTTCCCTATTTAAAGAATACTTCATCTATTTCCCTGCTTTCATTCATAAACATATCATTTTCATGGTATAGCAAATATTGCTATAAAGGATAATTAGGAGGCACGACAATAGTAGCAAGACCAATAATTTCATCTTTACTAGGCAATTCTTTATCATGGGGTTGTCTATGAAACTTAGCAAAATTAAACTCATGAGACATATCCCCTAAACCAACAGAAACAATATCCTTATTGCAGTCTATCTTAGCATTAACAGTATTCAAGAAGGGTCTACCAAATATAATGGGACAAAAGTTATCTTGTGGGGAACCAAGAACAAGAAAATCAGCAGGATATTTAACTTTCCCACACAAGAATTCAACATCTCTAACAATCCCAACTTGTGAAATAGTGTATTTGTTGGCAAGCTTAATTTTAACATCAATTTCCTCTATCTCAGCAGGTGCAATATCATGCATAATTTCTTTATATAAGGAATGGGGTATTGCACTTGCACTAGCACCCATATCACATAAGCCATGATAGCAATGATCTACTATTTTAACAAAAATAACAGGCATGCCTACAATAGGTCTATGTTTATTTTTAGTATCGGGTCTAGCAATTCCAGCAGCTTCATCATAGAAGTAAATAATATGCCCATCAATATTATCGGCCAAGAGGTCTTTAACCATAGAAACACTAGGTTCAACTTTAATTTGCTCAGAGGGAATAGGTGTTCTAGTATTACTCTTACGAACCACAGTTGAAGCTTTAGCATGATCCTTTATTCTAACAGGGAAAGGTGGTTTCTCAATATAAGTAGTAGGAACAACAGGATCATTATAAGTGATAGTCTTTTATTCAACTTTAATAGGTTCAACTATTTTTACTTCAATGGGAGGATTATATTTAAACCACTTCTCCTTAGGGAGATCAACATGAGTAACAAAGGATTCACAGAAAGAAGCTACTATCTCAGAGTCAAGTCCATATTTAGTGCTAAATTCACGAAAAGCATTGGTATCCATAAAAGATTTAACACAATCAAACTTAGGTGTTATACCTGACTCCTTACCTTCGTTGAGGTCCCATTCTTCAGAGTTGTGTTTAATTCTTTCCAATAAATCCCATTTGAATTCAATAGTCTTCATTATAAAAGAACCAGTACAAGAAGTATCGAGCATGGAGCGATTACTGAGAGAAAGCCGAGCATAAATTTTTTGAATAATCATTTCTTTTGAGAGCTCATGATTGGGACATGAATATAACATTGACTTAAGCCTCCCCCAAGATTGAGCGATGCTTTCTCCTTCATGAGGCCAAAAATTGTATATATAATTACGATCACGATGAACAAGATGCATAGGATAAATCTTCTAATGAAATTCCAATTTCAATCGGTTGTAGTTCCATGATCCCATATCATCACATAGCCTAAACCATGTCAATGCCTCTCCCTTCAAAGATAAAGGAATACCTTCTTCTTGATAACATCCTCGGGCATACCTGCAACCCTAAATAATCCACAAACTTCATCCACATAGATTAGGTGTAAATCGGGATGCAATGTTCCATCTCCTGTAAAAGGATAAGCTAGCAGTTTCTCTATCATACCCGAAGGAAATTCAAAGTAAACATTTTTAGTAGGTTGAGGAGAAACTCTTTGCTCTACTGGTCGGGGTGAAGATACCCCAAACAAGCCCCTCAAAGGATTACGTTCCATAGTAACAAGTGACAGTAAATTTCAGCACACTATATAAATTTTTCCTTACCAAATTCCACCTACCAAAGGCGCTTCACTCCCCGGCAACAGCGCCAGAAAAGATTCTTGATGACCCACAAGTGTAGGGGATCTATCGTAGCCTTTTCGATGTGTTAGAGTGTCGAACCCAACGAGGAGCAAAAGGAAATGATAAGCAGTTTTCAGTAAGGTATTCTCTGCGAGCACTGAAATTATCGGTAACATATAGTTTTGTGATAAGGAAATTTGTAATGAGTAGCAAGTAATAAAAGTAAATAAGGTGCGACAAGATGGCCCAATCCTTTTTGTAGCAAAGGACAATCCTGGACAAACTCTTATATAAAGTAAAGCACTCCCGAGGACACATGGGAATTATCGTCAAGCTAGTTTTCATCACGTTCATATGATTCGCATTCGGTACTTTGATAATTTGATATGTGGGTGGACCGGTGCTTGGGTACTTCCTTCCTTGGACAAGCATCCCACTTATGATTAACCCCTATTGCAAGCATCCGCAACTACAAAAGAAGTATTAAGGTAAACCTAACCATAGCATGAAACATATGGATCCAAATCAGCCCCTTACGAAGCAACTCATAAACTAGGTGTCGGTGTCAACCGGCGGATCTCGGGTAGGGGGTCCCGAACTGTGCGTCTAGGCCGGATGGTAACAGGAGGCAAGGGACACGAAGTTTTACCCAGGTTCGGGCCCTCTTGATGGAGGTAAAAACCCTACGTCCTGCTTGATTAATATTGATGATATGGGTAGTACAAGAGTAGATCTACCACGAGATCGGAGAGGCTAAACCCTAGAAGCTAGCCTATGGTATGATTGTTGTTCTGTATGTTGTCCTACGGACTAAAACCCTCCGGTTTATATAGACACTGGAGAGGGTTAGGGTTACACAAAGTCGGTTACAATGGTAGGAGATCTACATATCCGTATCGCCAAGCTTGCCTTCTACGCTAAGGAAAGTCCCTTCCGGACATGGGACGAAGTCTTCAATCTTGTATCTTCATAGTCCAGGAGTTCGGCTGAAGGTATAGTCCGGTTATCTGAACACCCCCTAATCCAGGACTCCCTTAGTAGCCCCCGAATCAGACTTCAATGACGATGAGTCCGGCGCGCAGATTGTCTTCGGCATTGCAAGGCGGGTTCTCCTCCAAATTCCGTGTACCTGTTGAATAAAGTCCGGTTTCTTGTAAATGTTGCGCTCATTGGCTTCTACGCCCAATAATGGCCGTCTCCCACGTGTCAAATGAATATGAAAAGTCTGAGTGTTTTTACATCCACACCCCTAGCTGCGTAAATGAGCAGCCCATTTAAGGGGACGAGGATTTAGATCCAAACCACACCTTCTCCCCTTCGCGAGTGTTCATCAGAGCGCATCCGGCAAAGGTCCATTCCACCATGGCCAGCCGTCGCAACTCCTCCTTTCGCCCTTCCAGCCCTCAGCCTGGATATTGGGAGAGATGCTCCATCCCGCATAGCGAGCTAGTGACGCTCCAGACCAAGGGATTTCTCCCCCGACCTATATGGTCCCGGTTCGAGCCGGCCTTGCCATCTATAATGGCGGAGAGCAAGCGGAGAGTGCCCCTAATCCCTCCAAAGGAGAGCGGGTATGCCTTGTCCCTTATTTAATAAGAGGGCTCGAATTTCCAATCCATCCGTTTCTCCGGGGGCTCCTGGAGTTCTATGGCCTCCAGCTACACAATCTTACGCCTGCCTCCGTATTGCATATCGCGGGCTTCGTAGCCCTCTGCGAGCTGTTTTTGGGTGTTGAGGCTCATTTCGGGTTGTGGAAAGAGCTATTCTGCCTTGTGCCCCATTCTCAGAAGGGGTCAATATATCAAGTGGGCGGAGCTGAAGTGTGGTGCATCGCCAGGACCGGATATCTATCCGGAACCCCAAAGAAGGCGTCCGAGGACTGGCCTTCGGAATGGTTTTACATAGAGGACGTCTCGCTGCCGGATCCTGTCCGGATCGGCCTCCCTGAGTTCGACAGTGCTCCACTAAAGAAGCGCCTAAGTTGGCGTCCACGGAGCCCTCAGAGGGAAAGTGACAAGGACATTCGTTACCTGATGGTCCGGATAAGATTGTTAGCTCATTCCGGACTGACCATGATTGGGGTCATGGCCGCATGCATCATGCGAGGGGTGCAGCCGCTACAGTATAGAGGCCACCCCATGTGGGACTTCAACGGGGAGGACGATGCCACCCGCTACGGCCGTAAGGGGCCGGATTCGGCTGCGGCTCTAACAAAGACCTTGTCCGCTTTGTACAAGGGAGAAGAGGAGGAATTTCTCCGCGTCGACCCACAGGGTGGATTCTCTATGTACAATCCCCCAAGCTGGGTAAGTGGTCACATTTACTTGCCCATCCGTTTTATATTCCCATTGTTAAATATTCAGTCCAATGACTTCAACGCAGGAACTGCGCCATGCTATTAAAGAAATAAACAGCCCTCCTCCACAACCCGAGGACCCAGGACGGTCCCTCGACCCGGCCTCTCAAGAGGATCTGGACTTATCTGTGGAGCTGATTGATGGAGTGTTCCATCAATTGAGCAAGGACAATGCCTTGGTGGCCATTACGGCCGATTACCCAGGGCTAATCCCGGCCTCCCAGGTAACTGAGATCAAAGTCCCAGTTCCCCGAATAGGGGTCCGCCCTCTCGTGTTTTCAGTTTCCTGATTACAACCAAGCTTTGCAGGGGAGGTTTTTGAGACGGGAGGCCGAACCTGCGGCGACAAGCCAACGAGGGGCCGTAGGGCCCCGTGGGCAGAAAAGAGGTGCAATCCGGACCGAGGCTTCAGCGCAAACATATGGCGCGCCCCCATATCCCAGGTGTTATACCTTCAAGGCATATTAACACTCGTGCTCTCTTCATGACAAAGAGACCTCGCCGGACTATATCCGGAGAGGTTGCCAATCGTGCTTCCACCAGCCAGGCTCCAAAGCCTGGTCCGGAGGCGGAGGCGAACACAAGGCGCGCACCGGACGCTCCTCCGACGGAGGATGTGGACAGGTTGTCTGCCACCCATTCTGAGGTGGAGAGTGCCATGAACCACAGGCGTCGCCGGACAATTCTTCGCGACGCTTGTTTCTCCCGAGAGGCATTAGATGCCTTCAATTTGGGAGATGCGTACCTCCGTGCTGCTCAAAATGGTCTAGCCAGAGCCACAGAGCAATATGTAAAAGACATACGGGTAAGAAAATTTTGGTAATTATATATATATACCAGTAGCCCCCGAGACTTGAAACAGTTAGAATAACTGATTTAAGGATCATTTGTTATGCAGGTTCTTAAAGAAAAGAATTCCCTACTGTCCCAGGAGCTGGAAGAGTGCAAAGCCCAACTTGAGGCCGCACTAGCCGCGGCAGGGGAGCCCAAGGAGACCCCCTCTGGTAATATACACTTCAAAAGATAAGTATTTTGCGAAGCATGGCATGGATGCGAATCTGACAAATGAAATTGCAGATGGCGCCGGATTGAATCCGGAAAGGAAACACCTCCTACGCCAGCTGAAGGCTGGTGAGAAGGTGCTGACAAAGGTGAGGCGAGAGAAGAACGGTCTCCAAGATGCCAACACCAAGCTGGGCGTCGACCTAAAAGATGTTCGTGCCCAGCTGTCAGACTCCGTTAAGGAGAATCAGCGGCTTCGGCGCGGCATATATAGTAAGTGCTTGAACAAACCTTTGAAAAAAAAGTTCGGCGAGGAAGTCGACTAACAGAGTAATGTCTGTAGGTGTGCTAACAGGTCGTCCTGCAGAGGAGATGCCCGGTTCTACGGGTGACCTTCTTCCCGAGCTCTCGCAACTGCTCGAGCGAGTTCGGCAGGCGATGCAAGGCGTCGCCCAGGCCTTGTGGCCATCCATCTCCATGCCCGAAGGTCTTGGAGAGCTGGCGGAGAAGCTAAAGGGAGCACGGCAGCGCTTCCAATTGTGGAAGATATCGGCCTGCCATCAAGGCGCTAGGGAGGCCTGGGCCATGGTGAAGACGCGGTACACAAAGGCTGACCCCAACCACATGGCCGAGGTCAGTCCCGTGGGGCCCGATGGGAAAGAGATCCCTGTAAGCTTAGTATACGGCCAAGTAGAATTGGCCGCAAAGTATTCCCAGCAGGACTGTAAATTAGATAGCCTGCTAGATGGTATTGAAGAGGAATACAATCAGTCAAAATGACTGTAATTTAATTGACATTTATAATGTCTTCTAGCCGGATTGTAGATCGTTTGTCATGGCCGACCTTTTCGCTTCAGCCTCGGGACCTGACGGTCCGGAGTGTGTCCGAATTCCCATGCGGTTATATAAGAACCGGGGAATGCATGGAGACCAGGCATAGGGGTCATTAGTGCGTGAACAGACAAGTGCCCGACTAGTTATGTTATATTACATGGTTAGTAAGAAACATCTTCCGGGGAGAATAGTTCCGTTAGGGGTTCCTTTCCCTGGGAGGCATGCCCTAAAGTGCATGCCCATTCTGCGAAAAAGACGCGGGAAAAAGCATCTGGGGTGCATAAATAAATAAGTGAAAGGATCATCTTTTAGGTCACCGACCGAATATTCCCTTAAGAATGCTAGCTTTCGGCTTCACCCAGTCTGAGGTACACATCCGGCTGATCCGGCAGTAACAATCGCACAGGTCCTCCCTTTACCGCCTAGCCGAATAATCGGGAACGTAGGGGTAAGCATAGGAGCCAGGCAACCCAGCTTGGCCAAAACTTAAGTCATATCGATGCATATAATGGTGAAATAAAAGGTACATGCGGAAGCGTAACACATGTGTTGGGCATGAAGCCTGTATAAATAAGCTTCTATTAAAAGAAGCCCCCAGGTTTAATGAGTGCGAATAGCACGTCATTTGATGAGCCTTTAAGGGCTATAAGAGAAAGGAAGGGGAGAAGGAGAGAAATGTAAGACAGACAGTATATAAAAAATGGACACAGGAAGGAGACGAACACAGAGTCCGGCGCTAGGCATAAAATCTTCGGAGACGGGTTGCGTTCCATGGGTTCGGCTCGAGTCGGTTATCCGATGCATCTCGCAGGCGGTACGCTCCACCAATCAGGACTTGGTCAATTATGAAGGGACCTTCCAACTTGGGCTTGACTTTGTCCTTTTTCTTGTCCGGCAGGCGTAGAACTAATTCGCCAACGTTGTAATTTTTGGCCCGTACTTCTCTGCTTTGGTATCTTCGAGCCTGCTGTTGATAGAATGCGGAACGGGCTTTTGCCACGTCACGCTCCTCCTCCAATGCGTCCAAACTGTCCTGCCGATTGAGCTCGGCTTCTCTTTCTTCGTACATGCGCACTCGAGGTGAGTCATGAATTATGTCGCAAGGCAAAACTGCCTCTGCGCCGTACACCATAAAGAATGGTGTGTATCCGGTGGTGCGATTCGGCGTGGTCCGCAGCCCCCAGAGTACGGAGTTGAGCTCCTCTACCCAGTGCGTGTTAGATTCCTTGAGTGGCCGCACTAATCTAGGTTTGATGCCGCTCATGATAAGACCATTTGCACGTTCGACCTGGCCGTTAGTTTGTGGGTGATAGACGAAAGCATAATCGAGCTTGATGCCCATGTTTTTGCACCAGAGTTTTACCTCGTCGGCCGTAAAGTTCGTGCCGTTATCAGTGATGATGCTGTGGGGGACGCCGTAACGGTGTACAACCCCGGATATAAAGTCTATCACCGGTCCGGATTCGGCCGTCTTAACAGGCTTGGCTTCTATCCATTTGGTGAACTTATCCACCATGACCAGTAAGTATTTTTGCTTGTGGGTTCTGCCTTTAAGGGGTCCAACCATGTCAAGCCCCCAGACCGCGAAGGGCCAAGTGATGGGGATAGTTCGAAGGGCGGTGGGTGGCATATGGCTTTGGTTTGCAAAGAGCTGGCAACCGACGCATCGTTGGACTAGGTCCTGGGTGTCTGCCCGGGCCGTCGGCCAATAAAAGCCTGTATGGAAGGCCTTGCTTACAAGGGACCGAGCTGCAGCGTGATGACCGCCGAGTCCGGCATGAATTTCAGCCAGGAGGTTCCGCCCTTCCTCTTCGGAGATGCACCTTTGAAGGACTCCGGTAGTGCTTTTCTTATAAAGCTCTCCCTCGTGGACTTTGTAGGCTTTGGATCGCCGCACTGTGTAGTGTGCCTCATTTTGGTCCTCGGGGAGTTCCTGCCTAGTAAGGTAGGCGAGGAATGGTTCTATCCACGGGGCAATGATGGCCATTATTACGTGGGCTGAAGGTGTTATTTCATTGGCAGAGCCTCCGATTGTGTCAGAATGTTCGGTACCGGGCAGTGCGGTTGGGTCCGGGCTGTTATTGTTCGGCTCCCCTTCCCATACTACGGATGGCTTGAAAAGCCTTTCCAAGAAGATGTTGGGGGGGACTACATCGCGTTGTGCGCCGATGCGTGCCAGGACATCTGCCGCCTGATTATTTTCCCGGGCTATATGGTGAAATTCAAGCCCTTCAAACCGAGCTGACATTTTTAGGACGATGTTGCGGTAAGCTGCCATTTTTGGATCCTTGGCATCGAAGTCTCCATTTATTTGGGATATTGCGAGGTTCGAGTCCCCGCGCACCTCTAGTTGTTGAATGCCCATGGATACTGCCATTCGGAGACCATGTAAAAGGGCCTCATATTCGGCTGCATTGTTGGAGTTTGTGTACATAATCTGGAGTACGTATTGAACTGTGTCTCCTGTGGGGGACGTCAAAACGATGCCAGCCCCTAGTCCGGCCAACATCTTGGAGCCGTCGAAATGCATGATCCAATTTGAATATGTGCCGTACTCTTTAGGGAGTTCGGCCTCCGTCCATTCTGCGACGAAGTCGGGCAAAACTTGCGACTTGATGGCTCGCCGTGGCTTGTAAGTTATGTCGAACGGGAGGAGCTCAATGGCCCATTTTGCGATTTGGCCCATTGTGTCACGGTTGTTCATAATATCGTTAAGTGGTACTTCCGAGGCTACTGTTATTGAACACTCTTGAAAGTAGTGTCATAGCTTCCGGGATGCCACGAATACCGCGTACGCAATCTTTTGATAATGCGGGTACCGTGATTTGCACGGAGTGAGGACAGTGGACACATAATATACCGGCTTTTAAAGGGGGAATTTATGTCTGTCCGTTTCTCGTTCGACGACGAGCACTGCGCTTACAACCTGATGTGTTGCTGCAATGTACAATAGCATTGGTTCGCCAATGTTTGGCGCGGCCAGGACTGGGTTTGTTGCCAATATGGCTTTTATTTAGTCGAGTCCGGCCGTGGCTGCATCCGTCCATTCGAAGTATTCGGTGCGCCGAAGGAGGCGGTAGAGGGGTAGGGCCTTTTCTCCCAAGCAGGAGATAAAGCGGCTTAGAGCCGCCACGCATCCGGTTAACTTTTGTATTTGTTTGAGGTCCTTTGGGATATCCAATTGTGACAGAGCTCGGATCTTGGCTGGATTTGCTTCAATTCCTCTACCAGATACAATGAATCCCAAGAGCTTTCCGGCTGGAACGCCGAAAACGCATTTTTCCGGGTTGAGCTTGATGTCGTATGTTCGGAGGTTATCAAATGTGAGCATCAAGTTGTCTACTAGAGATTCGACATGTCTTGTTTTGACAACCACATCATCTACATATGCCTCCACTGTTTTGCCGATCTGGTTTGCCAGACATGTCTGAATCATGCGCTGATATGTTGCGCCGGCGTTTTTGAGCCCGAAGGGCATTGTGTTGAAGCAGAATGGGCCGTATGGTGTGATAAATGCCGTTGCGGCTTGGTCTGATTCTGCCATCTTGATTTGATGGTAGCCGGAATATGCGCCGAGGAAACACAACGAATCGTGTCCTGCGGTAGCGTCGATAATTTGATCGATGCAGGGGAGGGGGAAGGGATCCGTTGGGCAAGCCTTGTTAAGGTCTTTAAAATCAACGCACAGGCGCCAGGATTTGTCCTTCTTTGGTACCATCACCAGGTTTGCTAGCCAGTCCGGATGTTTTATATCTCTGATGAATCGGCCTCCAATAGCTTTGCTAGCTCCTCTCCCATGACCTGTCTCTTAGGTTCGGAAAAACTCCGAAGAGCTTGTTTGACAGGTTTGAATCCTTTTAGGATATTTAAGCTGTGCTCGGCCAGCCTGCGTGGGATTCCTGGCATGTCTGAAGGGTGCCAGGCGAAAATGTCCCAGTTCTCTCATAGGAATTCTCGCAGTGCGGCGTCTACATCAGGGTTTAACTGTGCCCCGATGGAAGCTGTTTTATTGGGGTCCGTTGGATGGACCTGGAATTTGACTATTTCGTCCGCCGGTTTAAAGGAGGTGGACTTGGATCTTTTGTTGAGTACCACATCGTCCCTATTCACCATGGAGCGCAGCGCAGTCAGTTCCTCAGCCGCTAGGGCTTCGGATAATGCCTCGAGGGCCAGTGCGGCTGTCTTGTTTTCGGCGCGGAGTGCTATGTCCGGATCACTAGCGAGAGTGATGATCCCGTTAGGCCCGGGCATCTTGAGCTTCATGTACCCGTAATGGGGTATTGCTTGGAAGATTGTAAACGCTTTCCGCCCTAGCAGAGCGTGATAACCGCTGCTGAACGGAGCCACCTGGAACGTGACCTCTTCGGACCTGTAATTATCCGGCGTGCCGAACACCACATCTAGTGTGATTTTTCCTGTACAGCGCACTTCCCGACTGGGGATTATTCCTCTAAAGGTTGTGCTGCTTCGCTCAATGCGGTTCCAGTCTATTTCCATTTTTTGAAGGGTTTCCTCATAAATGAGGTTCAATCCGCTGCTGCCATCCATGAGTACCTTGGTAAGACGAAAGCCGTCCAGTATTGGACTGAGGACTAATGCGGCTGGTGCTCGGGCTGTTCGGAATTTAGGTTCATCACTGGCGTTAAAGGTAATAGCCATGTCACTCCATGGGTTTATTGTTGCTACTTGGTAGACTTCGGCAAGGCTGCGGAGTGTCCTTTTTCACATATTATTTGATGCGAAAGTCTCGAAGACTGTTAGTACCGTATTGGTGTCTCTGGGGTGGCTTTCTGTGGCCTCCGGAATTAGGAGATCTTCGCCAATTTTGGCCACCTGCCGGAGTATCCAACATGCTCTAAGGCTGTGAGTTGGTGTGGCGTCCTCTGTACTGTGAATTTTATAGGGTCCATTAAGCCATCCTTCCAGTATAGTTCCATGCCCTGTAGAGGGTTTTTTCTTTTTGGTGTTTGACCCGGGTGTCTGGCGATGATGCACCCTTTTATTTCGGACTGGGTTTGTATTCAGGGCCGGATCGTCCCAAAATTTTATTTTGGTTTTCCAGGCGCTTTCCATCGCACAGTATTTTCGTACAATGGACGCCAAGTCAGCGAAGCGTGTAATATCACGGCGACTTATGGCGTTGAGGATTCCCTTGTCCGTGCAATTATTGCGAAAGATTGAGATTGCGTCTTCCTCGTGGCAGTCCCTTATCCTGTTCCTAACCAGGAGGAATCTGGCCTAGTAATGATGTACTGTTTCTTCGGGCTCTTGCCTGATTTGGGATAGATCACTTATGTTCGGGTGGGTGGGTGGAATTAAATCCGAAGCCTCACCCAATCTGAGGCTCAGAGGCTGAGGAATTTCCGAACTCGAAAATTTGGATTCCTGGATGTTGTCCAATGAATCCAGCCCGTCGCCTGACTCTAAGTTCAGGCCTCGAGTGATATCCTCCCCTCCGTGGGTATCCGGCTTGGAGGGATCGGGAATCTGGACGTAGCGATAGATGAAGGGTCGCTGCACTGTCCCTCTACCACGACAACGTGATGGGTGACTTGGGGAGAGTTAATCTCTCTCAGATCGGGTTTAGGCCCAATGTGGTCGTAATCCATAGTGACTCCCAGGGCGGCGATGCGATCCAAGAGCTCGTTTATGGAGGAGAGCTCCATTGAATCTAACTGCTCAGCGAGTTCCGAGCTGACATGAAGATTGTTTTCGATGGCTCGAGAGGTCATCGTCGGCGCAGAAGCCGAACAGGTGGTCATGAGAAAACCACCTAGCCGAAGGGTTTGGCCGACAGCCAAAGCTCCCTTAGCAATGGTGCCGTCTTTAAAGACGGGGCGAGGCATCCTTCCTGATGGCGACGACACAGAGGAACTCTCAATGAAAGCACCAATGTCGGTGTCAAAACCGGTGGATCTCGGGTAGGGGGTCCCGAACTGTGCGTCTAGGCCGGATGGTAACAGGAGGCAAGGGACACGAAGTTTTACCCAGGTTCGGGCCCTCTCGATGGAGGTAAAACCCTACGTCCCGCTTGATTAATATTGATGATATGGGTAGTACAAGAGTAGATCTACCATGAGATCGGAGAGGCTAAACCCTAGAAGCTAGCCTATGGTATGATTGTTGTTCTGTATGTTGTCGTACGGACTAAAACCCTCCGGTTTATATAGACACCGGAGAGGGTTAGGGTTACACAAAGTCGGTTACAATGGTAGGAGATCTACATATCCGTATCGCCAAGCTTGCCTTCTACACCAAGGAAAGTCCCTCCCGGACACGGGACGAAGTCTTCAATCTTGTATCTTCATAGTCCAGGAGTCCGGCTGAAGGTATAGTCCGGCTATTCGAACACCCCCTAATCCAGGACTCCCTCAGATGCCTTTATCGCTTCAGACGCATGTTCGAAGACGCAGATGATGAGTGGGTCGCTGGGCTAGATGTTGAGTACACCATAGTCCTGGGACGAGAGAAGGATCTAAAGGACGAAGAGAGGAAGAAGCCCGCAGTGATCCAGGTTTGTGTGCATGACTTATGCTTGGTCTACCACATATGCCATGCCGACGTTGAGTGCCAGGATTTTAAGGACTTCCTCGAGAGCAACCTAGTCAAATTTGTTACTATAGACTTTGGTAACGAAAAAGAAGTCCTGCATCGGATAGGCCTCGTTGTAGGCAACACCTTAGACCTCCAGAAGAATCGGCTGGTGTCCTCTCGTCAGCCTTCAATGCTGACCCTGGCAGGAGCCATGGTTCATCCTTCGTACGATAAACTAGAGAAACCTCCAAACATGTTTCATCGTCATGCATGGCAGCGGAATGTACTAGATATAGACCACATCCACTATGCTGCAATGGATGGCTACCTTTGCTTCAATATCTACAAGGGTTGGATGAAGAGCAACAGCCAAGTGTGCGGTTCAAGCAAAGAAGTATCGGCCAAGAGGAAGAGGGACAAGGACAAAGTCGAGGACGTGGACGAGGACTCTGAGTAAGGTGGCAGTGTCGTTGCTCATGGTGGTTCTAATGCAGTGTCTACCGGAATAGTTGCAAAGTTTAATTTCAGGTGTGCTTAATTTAATTTGAGGGGTGTGTTGTGCTGAGCCCCTAGCAGAACTATGTTATGTTTCTTCTTGTTACTTTAACTCTTCAGTACGTACATACTAGTATTTCTTACATTTCATCTTTTAGTTGGTATAGTAATACCACTCATTTCTTCACATTATATACGTACAATATATATGGCCAACATCATATAGCCAGCAGTTTAGTTGTCAAAGAATTTCAGGGTGCTTAGTTTTGTCAAAGAATTCCAGGGTGCTTAGTTTTATTTGAGGGGTGGGTTGTGCACTTGTGCTGGACACCATTATTGTGACAAGCCTTTTTAATAGTACTATATGCATAATTTGGCGACGAGCGCTCTCTATATGTACCACCTTTTTTTTAATTTCAAGTTTTGCTCCATGGCGCAATCCATCGATACTACTACTGTACAAAAGTGGAGTATATACATTTTTTAAAAGGCTAGAGGGCGGGGCAGTCTAGCTCGGTCGGTTTCACGAGAGGCGAGGGCCTTTGTGATTTGATGGCTCATTACTGCTGTCAAATCGAATAGTACTGCGCCGCCCGCTGCATGCCCGGCGCCTCCATTAAACCCCTCCGTTAAACCCGCATGCAAACCGAGAATCCTACTCCGGCCACACATCCGTTCATGAGCGGGCTGGAATTAAACGCAACAAGGGCCGAGCTCCTCCCGTCCACCCTCAGTTTAAACGAGGCCAGACGCCGGCCAAGCTCCTACCGTCCGCCCTCTATTTACACGAGGCCAGACAGATAGCGGGCAAGAATCGCACCCCTCCGCCGCTCCCCCATCTCCTCCTTCACCATTTTCTCCACTCTTCCGATGGCTTTCGATGAGCCGTTCTCCGGCATATTACCCGGCTGGGTGGCTGATACGTCTCCAACGTATCTATAATTTTTGATTGCTCCTGCTATATTATCTACTGTTTTGGACTATATTGGGCTTTATTTTCCACTTTTATATTATTTTTGGGACTAACCTATTAACCGGAGGCACAACCCAGAATTGCTGTTTTTTTGCCTATTTCAGTGTTTCGGAGAAACAGAATATCAAACGGAGTCCAAACGGAATAAAATCTTCGGGAACATGATTTTCTCACCGAACGTGATCCAGGAGACTTGGACCCTACTCCAAGGAGTAAAAGAGGCGGTCACGAGGGTGGGGGGCGCCCCCCGTAGGGCGCCCCCCTGCCTCGTGGGCCCCTCGGTGCTCCACCGACGTACTCCTTCCTCCTATATATACCTACGTACCCCCAAACGATCAAAACAGGAGCCAAAAACCTAATTCCACCACCGCAACTTTCTGTATCCACGAGATCCCATCTTGGGGGCCTGTTCCGGAGCTCCGCTGGAAGAGGGTCGTCATCACGGAGGGCTTCTACATCATCCTAGCCCCTCCGATGAAGTGTGAGTAGTTTACCTCAGACCTTCGGGTCCATAGTTAGTAGCTAGATGGCTTCTTCTCTCTCTTTGAATCTCAATACAAAGTTCTCCCCCTCTCTTGTGGAGATCTATTCGATGTAATCTTCTTTTTGCGGTGTGTTTGTTGCGACCGATGAATTGTGGGTTTATGATCAAGTCTATCTATGAATAATATTTGAATCTTCTCTGAATTCTTTTATGTATGATTGGTTATCTTTGCAAGTCTCTTCGAATTATCCGTTTGGTTTGGCCAACTAGATTGGTAGTTCTTGCCATGGGAGAAGTGCTTAGCTTTGGGTTCGATCTTGCGGTGTCCTTTCCCAGTGACAAAAGGGGTAGCAAGGCACGTATTGCATCGTTGCCATTGAGGATAACAAGATGGGGTTTATTTCATATTGCACGAATTTATCTCTCTACATCATGTCATCTTGCTTAAGGCGTTACTCTGTTTTTAACTTAATACTCTAGATGCATGCTGGATAGCGGTCGATGAGTGGAGTAATAGTAGTAGATGCAGAATCGTTTCGGTCTACTTGTCACAGACGTGATGCCTATATACATGATCATGCCTAGATATTCTCATAACTATGCTCAATTATGTCAATTGCTCAACGGTAATTTGTTCACCCACCGTAGAATACTTATGCTCTTGAGAGAATCCACTAGTGAAACCTATGGCCCCCGGGTCTATTCTCATCATATCAATATCCATCACTTTAATCTTGCTTTGCCTTTTACTTTGCTTTTACTTTTTACTTTGCATCTTTATACCAAAAATACCAAAAATATTATTTCTATCAGATCTCACTCTCGTAAGTGACCGTGAAGGGATTGACAACCCCTAATCACGTTGGTTGCGAGTAGCTATCGTTTTGTGCAGGTATGAGGGACTTGAGCGTGGCCTCCTACTAGATTGATACCTTGGTTCTCAAAAACTGAGGGAAATACTTACGCTACTCTACTACATCATCCCTTCCTCTTCGGGGAAAACCAACGCAAGCTCAAGACGTAGCAAGAAGGATTTCTGGCGCCGTTGCCGGGGAGTCTATGCAAAAAGTCAACATACCAAGTACCCATCACAATCCCTATCTCTCGCATTACATTAGTTGCCATTTGTCTCTCGTTTTCCTCTCCCCCACTTCACCCTTGCCGTTTTATTCGCCCTCTCTCTCTATTTGCCTCTTCTGGCCCGTTTGCTTTTTGTTTGCTCGTATGGTTGGAATAGTTATTTATTTATTACTAAACAGAGAACCTAAGATTTATGGATCCTCATCCGCTTGCTAATCTTTTTAAGAGATCCAGTTATGTTGAACCAATTGCTAGTGAGTTTTGTGCACTAGATTATCTTTATGAAGTTTTGCTTGAAATTCGTGAATCTGAAAAT